>NC_081558.1:24994664-25050256 GCF_022355385.1 Mustela nigripes
GGAATACTATGCAGCCATCAAAAAGAAATCTTGCCATTAGCAATGATGTAAATGGAACTAGAGGATATTATGCTAAGCGAAATAAGTCAATCAGAGAAACAATTATCATATGATCTGTCTGATATAAGGAATTTTGAGAGGCAAGGTTGGGGGGTTCATGAAGGGAAGGGAGGTAAAAAATGAAACAAAATGGGACCGGGGAAGGAGACAAAGCATAAGACAATCTTAATTTCAGGAAACAAACTGAGGGTTGCTGGAGGGCAGGGGGGTGGGAGGGGTAGGGTGGCTGGGTGATAGGACTCTGGGGAGGGCATGTGCTATGGTGAGTGCATTGTGTAAGACTAATGATTCAGACCCGTACCCCTGAAAAAATATATTATATGTTAATTTTTTTTTAAATCCCAGAAGATGAGACATCACATGAAGAGAGCTACAAGGAGAACCAAAACATCCCAGCTAAAAGCCAGCACCAAGACACCAGACTGGTGAGACAGGCCTCTTAGACCGTCCAATCCAGCTGCCATCTAAAATTAGGTATGTGAGTGACAGCCAACACTGTGTAATAGAAGGACCACCCAATCAACCCGAAGAGTGATAGGAAATATAGGAGATCAAAATAATGACTGGTTGGAATTCTGACCCTATTAGAATAAGAAAGAAATATAATTCTGTATTTATTTTGCAAACACTTAACAGAGAAGTCAGAATGTCAAAAGGAATACAGGTCCATCATCATCAGTCTGGGTGTCTAAGAAATGAAGAAACAGGTGGAAATTGGTTACTCCCAGAGCACACCAGACAAGAGTTATGTACGATTCCACAGAACTTATTAAATCAAAGAGGAATTTCAGGGACCATCAAAATGGTTAACAGAATAATTTCTTTACCAGTACACATCTTCTTAACAATAAATCATCATTAGCAACCTAGGCCTGAAACTTTATTTGGAAATTACTCTCTTCCGCCACATTCGCAAAGAGTGGGATGGTTTCCTGGAACAACATTGCCCTTATAGCTAGCTGCAGCACACACGGTGATGTTCTTCTCCCAGATGAGGCAGGCCCAGTTGACAAGGTAAGCCAAGGCAAGTTCCCATGGCTGTCATGTCCTCCTAAGCCTCATGATTCTTATTTGTTCTACTGAGACACTCACAAACCCCCCACCCCCAGCTGTGTTTAAGTCTCCTGATATATTTTTAGGTACTTTGTTTTGACACTCGGGCCTTTTTGGGTTGTAGTCTCCTAATTCTCGTCTATCCTAATTCTCGTCTAATTTTTTTCTTTCGTTCTGTAAAATGAATATCACAGCAAAGAGATCAACTTTATTCAGCAATCAATAATGCAATAACGCCTTCTATTTCCAATCACTGACTTCAAGGTAACCATTTCTAAGCTTTTCCCTCTACCTATGAATGCATTACAGAAAATAAGGTCAAAGTTAAGATCTTACGGTTTCAAATACTATGATGAAGCCAAGATAGGCTCAGTCATTGAGCTTTCTTGTAAACTCTTAAAAACACCTGCTTTCTTATATAGTTGGATATAAGGATAAATTATTAATTAGATTAAACCAAGCACAGAAAAACAGACAAATACTGCTGAATACAATACCAAAGAAATTAATTGCATGACACCTTTCACTTCAAAAGGACCTCATGAAAAAAATTCAAAGTTTGAGGGTAAATTCCATTTAAGGCTCAAAAACAAAATCAAGTCAAGGATGCTATTATAAACCTATATGAATACTTTCTCTAATTGCATATGGATTCATAAATAAAATATACACTCATCCACTCATTCTTTAAAAGGTTTATGGACTCTTGATCTCTAAGCTCAGGGGGAAACAAGGTGGAGAGAGCCTTGATTTCTGTCTACCTCAAGTGTCTCAGACTATCATGGTCTGGAATGGTCTATTTTAAGACGAAAGCACTTCCTGCTATCTGCTCTAAATTAGGTTAAGTTTATTTCCACAGATCTCAGCCTCAGCCCATCACCTGAGCCCTGCTGACAGACCGTGTGAGCTGAGATCATCAGTATCTCCCAAGATTTAGCCCAAATTAACAAATCCTTTTTTTTCTTCTCAGCATCCCTAAATTTTAAAATATTTTGTGTCACAGAGTACAGTAACTTCTGAAATTCTTCTAGAGGAAGACAGAGTGTAGGAAAAAATCTCAAGCAAGAAGCAGCTGCCCAGGAGCCACATGCTGCCTGCAGATGTGTTATATATGGCTAGCCCCGTGTTCTTTAGGATTTTGATCTAGTTGCCAACAGGGAGAGATACGGACATTTCACATTAAAACACAGACTGCAGCATCTCCTGAAAAGCCAGAAAATCTGACACCATGAAACCCATTTCACCGCATGACAACAACTGGTTAGAGCCAGCCAGCAGCTACCCCTTCAAGAGAGACCATGCCACCTACAGTTTGCCACAGTCCCCTCCACTCCTAATGGCCTTATATTAAGTCTGACTCCCTCTTTTCATGTTTGTCCCTCTAGGCATTTACATTTTACCAATCTTACCCATATAAAATATCTTTTTTTTTTAAGAGTTTTAAAATTTATTTTAGAGAGAGTGAATGGGGGCGAGGGGATGGAGCAGAAGAAAGGGAGGGAGGGGGGAATATCAATCAGACTCTGCACTGAGTGGGAAGCCTGACATGTGGCACAAACTCAGAACCCTGAGATCATGACCTGGACCGAAACCAAGAGTCAGACACTTAACTGACTGAGCCCCTAAAATATTTTAGAAAATAATTCATTCTCCTTCACCACCCAGTTTGAGTCTGTTACCAATATCTATCAATTTTGCCTCCAAAATCTGTCTTTTTTTTTTTAAGATTTTATTTATTTGTCAGAGAGAGGGGGAGAGAGCGAGCACAGGCAGAAGAATGGCAGGCAGAGGCAGAGGGAGAAGCAGGCTCCCTGCCGAGCAAGGAGCCCGATGTGGGACATGATCCCAGGACGCTGGGATCATGACCTGAGCCGAAGGCAGCTGCTCAACCAACTGAGCCACCCAGGTGTCCCATCCAAAATCTGTCTTGATCGATTGGCTCTCTTGTTTCCACTTCTACTGCCTTCACTCTATTGCTTCAATGTGACTGGCTTCAGCTCTCCCATACACCCCCCCATACACCCCCCCTCCCGCAAAAGCATCTCTCCTTTTCTATTCCTCCTTCTGTCTCACATCGCATTCTAAAGTGCAATTCTCAATCACAAAATACCTCCCCTGAACCTGACCCTCTTAAAGCCCTTCAAAGCATCTCATTGCTCTTTGGACAAAGACGAAAATCCTTTCCATGGCTGGAGGCCCTACCGGATTTGGCCAATGCCAACAGTTCTAGCCTCCTTTCTTGCCATTCTAATTGCTGACTCTGCCTGAGTCTTCTCTCTGATGTTCAGTTGCATCAAGTCCCTTCCTGACTCAGAGCTTCAGATCTCATTCCTAGTCATCACTTTAGATCACAACATCCAATAGCACACTCTCTACGAGTCTATCCCATCCAAATCAGGTCTCTTGGCTACATTCTCCCAAAGCATAATGTGGGTTTTTTTTTTCATGGTAATGGAAGACCCAATCAAGGCTGTACCTCCTCAGACTCTCGGTTTGCAAAATAGGAAACCGTGCAGAAGAGTAATCAGTATGCACAAAGGATTCTGGGAGGAAAGTCAGTGACACTCTAGTCACAAAGACCAAAATCCAGAGTAAGGAGATGAACATGCTTACAAGCAACACTACAGCTTCCAGGAACAAAATCATTACCTCAAGATAAGAAGGTATCCAGGCTGGTGATGGGGACTCAAGACAAGTGACCAAGGAGTCATGGAGAAGCCTGTATGGGCAAAGCATGTGGGTGAGGTGGGAAACTCCCAGGCACCATGCCATACTGTGTGGAGCCTATGCAGTGGGGCACAATGCTATGTAGAAGGATATGAGCCACGAGGAGGTCCAAGTGTTCCAGAGAGGGTTCCCCACAACCAGACATTGAGACAAGGATTTGAGTATAGGTGGTTCACTTAGAAAGTAATTCCAGGAAGCACTTAGGGGAGATTTGACACTAAAACATGGAAGTGAAAGAAGTCAATATGGGGTACATTTTCAAGGGAGTTTCTGCTCCAGAAAACTGGTTTCAGTCCTGCTGAAGGATCTCTGAGAAACAGTGTAAAGCCTGCCTCACAGTTATCCCTCCATAAGAGTAAGATACCCAAAGACCGCTGGCAGACATCTGCTCCCCTGGCATTTCCAGCCGGCACTGCATGGAGGCCATGAGAAAGCCTTCATGTTCCAAGTACAGTCCGTAAGCACTGCGATGTGGGCGAGGCACCAACAGCACCTGCTGCACCATGCAAGGCACACCAGTGGCTGATCTGGCCACTGAGAAATGGGTTGGCCTTCCCTCGCTGGACCATATAGCAAGGACCATAGCATCTTTCTGTCTGAAGACCAGTCTCCATGGCAACACCTGGTGGCTCAAAGATGCAATCATATAGCAGGACAGCTGGACAGAAACCATCTCTGAACTTAGGTAAGGGATTTAAAGCCATATCCCCCTCACTTTGGGGCAGTGTAATTCTGGGGTAGGGAGTCAGGGGAGAAGAAAGGGAGATGTAGAGAGGTAGGGGAATGAAAGATCTGGAACTTCCTACAAAGCTGGCAGGTGTGTTCCAGCATTTTGGGTTTAATTTGGACAAGTGAAATTTGGAGCAAGTTTTTGTTTGTTTGTTTGTTTGTTTTTAAAGATTTTATTTATTTCTTTGTCAGTGATAGAGGGAGAGAGAGTGAGCAAGCACAGGCAGACAGAGAGGCAGGCAGAGGCAGAGGGAGAAGCAGGCTCCCTGCCGAGCAAGGAGCCCGATGTGGGTCATGATCCCAGGACGCTGGGATCATGACCTGAGCCGAAGGCAGCCGCTTAACCAACTGAGCCACCCAGGCGTCCCTGGAGCAAGGTTTTTAAACAATCCATATAAGACCCAAAAACACTTCTATAATTTATAATTCTATATTAATTTATGTGATTATTTACTGGGGCCTTGGTGGCCTCCTACTTTAAACCCTAACCCTGTACCCCAGGGTTTAACATTTCTTCTTCTAACATTTGTAGGGCCCAGGGGAAGGGTACAAATAGTCACCCAAGTACGGTATGTCCATATGTTTTACAGTCATAAACAAGCTAACAAACTGGTAAATAAAATATATTCTATCTTCCTTCTTTGACAAACATAAAAATGTGGAAGGTGAAGTTTGAATTTTAAACTGAGAATTCTTGGATTCTTCAAAGTCCTAGCCAAAATATTGTGGCAAGAGGCAGGCCTGTCTCCAGCCAACATCCTCCTCTCCACACCCCTGGCTTAGACACACCTCAGAGGGTCTCACACACAGGAATTCTGCAGTCTGCACACGAGGCTAGCTCTGTCTAGACCAGAGGTCAGCCAACTTTCTCTATAAAATACCAGACAGTAAATATTTCAGGTTTTGTGGGTCATCAGTCTTCATCACAACTACTCAACTCTGCATTTCAGCACAAAGGCAGCCATAGACAATCTGCAATCAGATGAGTGTGGCTGGGTTTCAATAAAACTTTATTTATAGAAACAAGTGTTAGCTGGATTAAGCCCACAGGCAGTAGTTTGCTGACACTTGGTCTATTCTTTTATAAACAGGCGCCCCTCAGCAACTCCAGGCCTAAGGGTATACACACAGGTAGCATGATTTCTCCTCAGGAGGACAGACCTGGCAAAAAAAGCCCAAACAGACCCTGGAAGACAGCTCAAGGTCATTTAGGAAGGGAAGTCTCAGGCCTGTGGGTACCGAGTAGACCCTAGAAAGCCGACAGGTGGGCACCACCTCTCAGCAGTGCAGACTCCTCCCCCACAGGGAAGACCCAGTCAGATGAGGGCTAGAGTGGGCCCTCTAGAGCCTGAGGCCCTGTACAAGGACTCTTCTGACCAGACCTAAGGGTACACAGGAGATTCAAAACAGTTTTGAATATCTGAAAAAACATGTTTAATATTATGACCTTTCCATCATTTCACTGAAATCCCTTCCATGACAACTGATACAACAATTTCGTTATCACAGTCAGAAAGGTGAAACACAGTGTTTGCTTTTTATTTTTATCTATTTATTTTTAAATATTTTATTCTTTATTTGAGAAAGAGTGAGCAAGAGACAGAAAGACAGAACAGAAGCAGGGGTGGAGGGTGCATAGGGAAAAGCAGGCTCCACACTGAGCAGCGAGCCAGATATAGGAGGCTGGGATAATGACCTGAGCTGAAAGCAGATGCTCAACTGACTGAGCCACCTAGTGTGTTTGTTTTAAAAAAAAAAAAAAAAAAAAAAAAAAATTTAAGATTTATTTATTTATTTGAGAAAGAGAGTGCACCCACCTGTGCATGGGATGGGAGAGGGGCAGAGGGAGAGAGAATGCCAAGCAGACGTCATGCTGAGCATGGAACCCAATGTGGGGATTGATCTCACAAACCTGAGATCACGACCTCAGCTGAAATCAAGAGTCAGATGCTTAACCGACTGTGCCACCCAGGTGCCCTGACATAGTATTTTTTTAAAGACTTTATTTATTTATTTGACAGAGATCACAAGTAGGCAGAGAACGAGGGGTAAGCAGGCTCCACCCTGAGCAGAGAGCCCGGTGCGGGGCTCAATCCCAGGACCCTGGGATCACGACCTGAGCCAAAGGCAGAGGCTTTAACCCACTGAGCCCCCCAGGTACCCCCTAAAATAGTATTTCTTTTTTAAGATTTTATTTATTTATTTGACAGATGGAGAACACAAGTAGGCAGAGAGGCAGGCAGAGAGGGAGGGGAAAGTAGGCTCCCCGCTGAGCAGAGAGCCCGATGTGGGGCTCTATCCCAGGACCCTGAGATCATGACCTGAGCCAAAGGCAGAGGCTTTAACCCACTGAGCCACGCAGGCGCCCCCCAACATAGTATTTTTTTAAAGGAAAGAAAAGACCTCAAAATCAGATCTGATTGGAGAGACATCTTTAATTTCTTGATGTGCAGCCTTAAGCAAATTATTTAACTTCTCCAATTCTCACTTTTCTCAGCTACAAATGGGGATAATGGCAGTCCTTTTCATAGTGATTTGGGAAAGAGTAAATAAGATAATAAAAGAAAAGTAATTAGCAGAATGCCCAGCACACAGCCAATGCTCAAATAAAGCTGACTGTCATAAGCTCAAGGCTACCAGAACAGGGCACACTGGTTCCAAAATTCCAAGGTGTCAGAATTCTCTCATTCCACAAAGCTTGCCTCGTCAGACAATGCTAAGACAAACTCAGCCTACTATTCAAAACGGCTCAATCAAGATATCAGCCATTTTTTAAAACTGGAAAGAAAAATCTACAGATGTGGAATATTGTAGTCTTCAAGCTACAATATTCCACATCTGTAGATACTGAAAGTCCCAATAATAAGCCATTTCATTTTAAATTCCACAATGATACAAATCAGGGGGGAAAAAAGTCAAGCTTGATGTGGCAGAGATTTTTTTTTTAAATATTTTTATTTATTTGCCAGAGAGAGCGTCCACACATCAGGCTAAGAGGCAGGCAGAGGCAGGGAGAGAAGCAGGCTCCCGGCTTCTCTCTGCAAGGAGCCTGATGCGGGACTGGATCCCAGGACCCCGGGGTCATGACCTGAGCTGAAGGCAGCCAACTAACCAACTGAGCCACCCAGGCGTCCCAATGTGGCAGAGATTTTAAAAAATGCTTTCCCATCATTCTCCAAGAAGCACACTGCAACTCAAACGCATACATCCACACATCACTACTCTCTCCTTTGGTTCCCTCAAACTCGTTTTATAATTACTGTTTTCCATACGCAGATTTAGCATGATTACATGTTCAGCTGCCTTGGCTCTCTTTTATGGTAAGGTACTTACGTGAAGAGGCTGACTGTATTCTGTACTACAAGGTAAAGACTCTGTATATCCATGTATTAGTTAACTGCACTTTCCATTAACCATTTCCGTAGTTTTAATTTCAAACTCTGTCAATTTATTCTAAAGGATTAAATTTAAAACCTGAAACACATAAAAACTTTTGTTAAAGGAATAGACCACAATCTAGTACACAGCTAAATCCCCAAGTTAAAAATACAGCAAAATTTCAAACAATAAAAACAGTAAAAATAGAAAAGCTGAGATGCTAAATCAAAATAAAAAGACAATTATGGTTAATATAATATACTGACTATAACAACATTATTTATTGCCTCATAAAGTTTCATAAATGTAACAAATTAAGCTGGTTGCACTGAAGAGATAAATAAGGTTTTTAGATTCATTTTTAAAACATCTGTGCATTTTCTTTAATCTGCAAACATAAAATGTCAATTGGCAAAGCTTTAGCTATAGTGAACTTGCAAAAAAAGAATAGTCAGGAATTATTGGGTTCACACTAAAAAATTCTCCATCTGTCAACAGATGTTCCAGAGAAAGTGACAGAAAGGTAAAAGAATAACAACTCTACCCCTACGTCCTTAAAAACTCAATCACACAAAATTTTTTTACATTTAAAATCAACATGAAGGATTATGTCTAAATAGGCTTTGGCTAGAAAAGAATATACACATAATCATGCACATAAGGAAAAATTCTGGCAAAGATTTAAGCTATTCCCAAAAAAGAAGGGAAAAAAAGGACCACCATCAACAGCAAGAGATGGGAAATGGCTTCAATGTGCACATTCTGGAGACAAGCATTCATCTATGTATTCTGCAAAGAAGAGAAAGAATAAATGCAGTATCTTAATTCTGGGGTCTCTCAAAAAATATGACTGATTACCATGAAGGAGTCACATGAGACTTTAGCAAGGGCCGAGTGCAAGGCAGTGCTGAATGGTACTCAGAAATGCCTCAAAAAAAACTGAAATTACAGTGAATGAGAGTCAATATCTACATTAAGTCATCAAGAAACTCAGTTAAATCTCTAAGTGCACAGATAAGGGTGAATTATCAAATATAAAAATACATTAGAAGGGAAATTACAGCACATAGTTAAAATCTCTTCAACAATATTTCTAGAGAACAAGTCTGTAATATGGTTTCTGACCTTCCAGAGACCCAAAGTCCTCCATTTCAAAGGGGAAGCCACAGCCCCTTTATTCAGGTACCATGAGCAATAACTCTAGTTACTGTGCAGGGCTGCCAGGTGTTGGGAACACTGGAAATAGATGAGAGCCTCTCTAGGAGTACAGGGTGCTGCTGCAGATGGAGAGTCTTATGACAGAAGACGGAGTAGTGCTAGAGAGACAAAACCCAGTTTTTTAACCTGGTCAAGTACTGAGAGGGGGCAGATTCACAGCTGTGTATAAAGAATTTGTAGGGGCGGGACGCCTGGGTGGCTCAGTGGGTTAAAGCCTCTGCCTTCGGCCAGGGTCGTGATCTCGGGGTCCTGGGATCAAGCCCTGCATTGGGCTCTCTGCTCAGCAGGGAACCTGTTCCCCCCCCCCCCCCGCCTGCCTCTCTGCCTACTTGTGATCTCTGTCTGTCAAATAAATAAATAAAATCTTTGGGGAAAAAAAAAAAGGATTTATAGGGGCTCCTGGGTGGCTCAGTCATTAAGCGTCTGCCTTCGGCTCAGGTCATGATACCAGGGTCCTGGAACTGAGTCCATCATGGGTTCCTTGCTCAGCTCAGCGGGGAGCCTGCTTCTCCTCTGCCTGCGATCCCCCTGCTTATGCATGCTCGCTCTCTCTCTGTCTCTCTGGTAAATAAATAAATTCTTTTAAAAAATTATCGGTGTTCCTGGGTGTCTCAGTCAGTTTAGCGTCTGCCTTCAGCTCAGGTCTTAATCTCCTGGTCCTGGGAGGGAGCCCTGAATCAGGCTCTCTGCTCAGTGGGAAGCCCGATTCTCCCTCTCCCTCTGCCTGCCACTCCCCCTGCTTGTGCACTGTGTGTGTGTCAAATAGATAAATAAAATCTTTAAAAAAAAAATTCTAAAACTCGTGACAATTTCAGGTTGTTTTTATTTCAATACTCTAAAAACAAATAATGTAAGGATACCCTTGATCATCAAAGCAGCTATGCCCACTGTGTTTGAGCAACAAGCCCTACCCTCAGGAATCACCTTGGGTCATTGAGAAAGGAAAAAAGATGGACTTGGGAATCTAAATGATGTGTTCTTACTCAGTGAAAGGTAAGGGAGGTCAAGCTCCTTGGCGTGAATCGGAGTTTCCCAGAAGTTGCATATTGCGAATGTGATGGGAGAACTAAGTTACCACCCAGTACATGGCAGGGTAGAGCAGCTGACTGCCAAAGAACCCACCCAGAAGAGGAAGCAGATTTTTATATGTTTATCACACTTATTACAAGCAGTAATTTAGTTATTGTGGTTAAATTAATTTTCTCTATTTGAATTAGTAATATGAAGTGTACTTAATTTCTTTTGTTAAGTTTATTTATTTTTAGTAATCTCTACACCCAGTGCGGGTCTCAAACCCACCACCTCAAAATCAAGAGTCACATGCTCCATGGATTGAGCCAGTCGCGTGTCCTGAAGTATATTTAATTTCCAAATTGACTAAGGTTTTATAAAGGAGAAGGAACTAAAAACAAAAAACAAAACCAAAAAAACCTCACCTGCAATTACATTACATCTTAACATTACAATCATTAAACATTACATAGTCTAATAATTACAATACAATGATTTAAGTCAACCCTGGGGTGCTATAAATCATTTCTTTATAAGGTATCTCATCTCAGCACCTAGGTGGCGCCTTCAGCTCAGGTGAAGATCCAGGGTTCTGGGATGGAGCCACTAGTTGGGCTCCTGGCTCAGAGGGGAGCCTGCTTCTCTCTCTGTTCCCTCCTTCCTTTCCCTCAACCAGCTCCTGTGCATGTGTGTGTGCCTGCCCCCTCTCAAAAATAAACAAAATATTTTTAAAAAGCGGGGGGGGGGGGGGGTAAGGATCTCATCCAACTTTTAAGAAATTCTGTTTTAAGTCCTGAATCCCATATTCATTAGCTGTTTGAGTTCTGAATCCACATTTATTATCTTTTTAACCTTGAGCAAGTTAACAAACCTCTCTGAGCCTCAGTGAATAACAATGGCCTCTGGAGTAATGGCTCCATTACTCCATAGAGTAATGGAAGATTGGCTACTTCACAAAACTAAGGTGAGTCCTGATTAAATCAGAGAAAGTGCAAGTGCTCAGCACAGTGACTGAAGCTTAGTAAATACCAGTACAACCTCATCTTCATCAATATTCTTGTTGTTAATATTTAGTTCTTTGCTTTCTATTAATTTCACATATGATACGAAAATCATTCGAATTTTGAGCCTTATGTTCTCTTTAATCTCTATAATCAGTTCTTGAAAGACAGTAAATTGACTGAATTATTAGAAATAATACTACTACTTATGTGTGTGGTTTTACATGGATTCCAGGAAGAGAGCTAGACCTTTAAGCACAATGTATTATGTATAAAAGAGGAATAATAATATTAAATATGTTGCAATGGCTCTACAAAGATTGGCTGATTAAAAAGGTTGCTAAGCAATTTGCTCATGAAGGTAAAATTTTTGCCAGTGCAGCAAATTGCCTCATTTGTTCAAAATATTCACTGTCCCTCTCTAGTTAGTTCATTCCCACAGTCTGTTTTCCGTAAGAGGAGAATCCGTCCTGCCCCTCTGACATCGGCCTTGGCCATGTGTCTTGTTTCACCAAATGCAATGCGAGCTGAGGTAACACATGCCAGATCCAAACAGAAGCTGTAAGAGCCATCTTATGCGCCATCCATTGGTTTCTTCTTCTTCACAGTAAGACTGGCTCATCCAAGAAAGAGACCACTCCTTCAGCCCGAGAACCAGAATAAAGACAATGTAGGGCAGCACCACAGACAACCCATGAGAGAGAAATAAACCACTGAGATTTGAAGGTTGTTATCTCAGCATAACCTAGCAGTATCTGATTAATACACTCAGCTCCCACAACTGCAGTCCTAAAACAAAATATTTAACATTTAGGTTAAAATATAGAGCAGCATTTTCTCGCTGATTTATTTCTCATATCTTTCCTCCTATTGCCACAATATCAATCTGGTAATGTCATTCCTTCAGGGATAAAATATCTTATGTTAGGTCTCTAAATAAATGCAAATCACTTGTAAATGATGTATTTTGAGGCAGAGATATACATACATAACCAACCGTTTTAACTGCCTCCAAATGTATTCTTTTTATCATTCCTGGGCTCTGATTTCTTTCCTAACAAATAGCTATTCCTAATGCTTGGACATCTAGAGGAAGATAATGGTTGGAAAGACTTAAAGGAGGATAAACCCTGCAAAGATAATATAGTTATGCAAACAGCTCAAGTGAATAGCAGGAAACATCAATGCGTGTAGGCTGCAACTCATAACACCAATGGTCTCCACATGTGTGAGTGCCTGCCCTGGAACACAGTCCCATGAAGCGTCCAGTCATGTCTGGTCCAAGCATGCCTCACCATAGGATGTCAAGAAAAAGGGATCCCATGCACCTGTTATCTGTGATTCCATCTTACAGTGACTGGTTCTGTAAGTTCCAGATTGTACTAAATAATGCCACCGTCTTCCTGGGAACCTTTTGCAGACAGAGGACTCAACCCTGACAGATCTCTTAAAGGCGATAACCATGTCTCATTCATCTTCATACCCCAGTGCTATTATACTTGTAATTAAAGGGAGCTCAGTGCAAATCAATGAAAAGAATGGGCTTTTAGTCAACAGCTCAAGATTCAACTACTAGCTTCTCCATTTCCTTGTATAACAACCTTATGAGCAGATGCTGTTAAGTGCCCTACTAATGTCCCTCTGACTTGAAAATTCTAGAGTGCTCCAAAGGACTTCATATCACCAACATCAGCATCTTTACCGAGGACTTCTTTTGAACCTTGGAAAACTACTCTGCTCTTGCAGGGTTCCAAATAGAGTGCAAGGGGAATTAATCACCCTCAAAAACAACTGGCACAGATGCTTATACATCAATGTCTACAGAAGCATTATTCACAATAGCCAAAAAATAGAAACCAGATTCCCATCAATGGATGAATGGGTAAACAAAATGTGGTATATAAATACAATGGAGTCTTATTCATCCTTAAGAAGGAATGAAATTCTCACTCATGCTATATCAAAGATGAGCCTTGAAAATATTATGCTGAGTGAATTAAGCCAGACAAAAGGGGACAAATATTGCATGATTCCACTTGCATGAGGTACCTAGATTAGTCAAATCTGTAGAAACAGAAAGTGGAATCATGGCTGCCAAGGAACTGGGGGCAGGAAGGAATGGGGAGTCATTGTTTAATGGGTGTAGAGTTTCCATGTGGGATGATGCAAAAATTCTGGAGATGGAATACCTGAGTGGCTCAGTCGGTTAAGCATCCAACTCTTGATTTTGGCTTAGGTCATGATTTCAGGATTGTGAGATCCAACCCCACACTGGGTCCTATGCTGCGTGTGGAGCCTGCTTAAGATTCTCTCTCTCATTCTTAATCTCTCCCTCTCTCTCTCTATCTCTTTCTCACTCTCCCTCACCAAAAAATTAAAATTAAAAAAAATTAAAAATTCTGGAGATGGATGGTCATAATGGTTTCACAACATTGTGAATGTACTTAATACCACAAAAGTATAATTTAAAAATGGTTAAAACTGTAAATATTATGTTATATATATTTTACCACAATAAAAAAAATAAAGTTAACAATAAAAATAAGTTTAAAAAAATAAAAGAAAAAAACAACTGACAGAAGCGGGTGGTTACACATCCCTGTTCCCTCACCACTCGTGTGAGATCATCTAAGGGAGGTGTTTTACACCATCTCCAGAACTTCCTTGTGAGCTTAAACTCTAGCCACCACTGTAGCAGCTTACTGAATAAGCTACTGCCTGTTGCCTGCCTTCTCCTCCCTCACACCCTTGTTCACCTACTGGTGATACCTGTATGCCCCCAAATAATTACGTTCGCAAGTATGCTTGTCTCAGGGTTTGCTACTGAAGGCAAGTTTCTTAACTTCTCTAAATATGAATTTCCTCATCATGAGAAATAATACTTGGATCATGGACTTATTGTAAAGATTAAATGAGATAAGTCTTGAACATGCTTAGCAAAGTGCCTGACACATAGTAGCTACCTGTAAATTTCTTGAACTTCTAATCCAATAGTTACTTGCCTTTTTAACTGAAGATAAATTAAGTCTCTCAGTTTCAGAAGAGACTGAAAGTGCAAGAGCTATTGTATCCCATCTTCTACCTAATTAGCACCTTCCATGATTTATCATTCACCCTTTAAACACAAGAGGCATCAAAAGGAACTGGAATTTTGCATTCCATCCAATCCTTCGCTTGGAAGTGGGCTAGGACCACAAAGTAAGTTAGATAAGTTCCCAGATATCAACCAGATTTTCCAAAACAGACAGATCACCACCATATCCTTCCGTCCTAAAGAATTAGGGTGAGGTTAACTACACACAAACCTTAATGCCTACCCTTGCTCTTTGCCTCCGAATATCCCATCTTAGCATCATTATGGCTTATGATGAAAACTTAAGATGCACTTTAGTCTTTTTCTGTTCTACAGTATACCAAGTGAAACCACAGAATCATGAAAATCCATTGAAGTGTATCCTTTGCTAAGTACCATTTTATTTGCTTTGGTTTCTCTTTACTTGCTTGCCAAAACACACAGAGAATTTTGTTAGCACAGCGATCACCTATGCCCATTAGCAAACCAGAAAAATAGGTTACTGACTCTGGTGGACATTCCTAAATAAGACTGGTGAGATATTCAGTTTCTGTCCCCAGTTTTTATAGAAAATGGCTCTAAGAATATGTTAAAAAAAAAAAAAAAGCTGAACAAATTTGCTAAACTTACATGTTAAAAAGGGAAGCTCTGTTACCCAATTAATAATAAAACCCCAAATTACAACTTGCCCTTTATCATAATCCCCAAAGCTTGTTTCTAATATCTCATATATGCATAGCCTTTAACTTTGTTCTTATCTTTCACAGGTATACAGGGGTGACCAACTTACATCCAAAGCGTCTGACCAAAGGTAAACCATCCATACTGGACATGTCTAATGGTTTCCATCTTTGCCTCAATTACATTAAGTTTATGAGGTTCAAACTTCTCCCTACATTATTATATTTTTCCTTTTCACTTACTTTTTATAAAACAATGACAAGATTCAAGAAATATTCAAATAATCACACAAACTCTGCTACACAAATATGATGATGGTGCTGGTGAACTAAAACGTTTGTTATGAGTTGAGGTCAGGATTACAATAGCTTAGAATGCTGGTTCACCAGCTGAAGCATCAAAGTCAAGATTAGTGTATAAAAGGCAGTTTAGCCATGTTACCATCTGATGTACGAAAGTGGTGTAAGTCACATCAAAGTCAAGTCACAGGAGTATGGCTGGGATGCATGGGACACTGGTCGTGGCTACAGCACACTCAATCTTGTAAATTTCAGGGAGTAAATCATTTCCCTCCATGAGCTTTCTCACACCACTTTCAGAAGCTTCACATTACGAATTGCCTTCTGTTAGTCTAACAAAGGCGGTTTAATGCCATCCATTAACTGCAAACATTTGCAAGGATTTTAAAACAAGCGCCATACTCTCTAGCTCTGCTCAAAACTCACTGAAAAGAACTTGGTCCCTGGAGACATTTGGAGAGATTCTCAAAATCAACAAGCAGTGTGGAGTCCTACTACAGATCAGGAGCAACTTCACTTGGAAAGCGGTCTTTTAAAGGGAGGAAAGTTGCGAAAATTGTGTTTGGTCAATGGAATCGAAATGGGCGCCGCTAGGATTTCCAAGGCCATATTCATAATCTTCCTATTGCTTTCCAGGCCATTCTTCCACTCGCCCACCCCAAACCCCATGTCCTCCCACAAACACCAAAAGCAGGTGTTATTGCCATGAATGTGGAATGGAAGAATATAGAGAATTCAGCATCTCGGTTTATGTCAGCCTCCGACTGAAACCGCTTAGTGATTAAGTTCAAACCTCATCTCCTTAGTGGATCATAGGGTCTTCACACCTGCCACTCTGTCTAGCCCCTTTCATCAGCCCCCATCCCAGCCAAGCGAATATCCAGTTCCACAGGTCTTTCATTCTCTCAAATCCCAAATCTCCCATTCTCTTGCTCACCTTGGGACCTAGACCGTCCCCTCTGTTATTTGTACCGTCAAAACCAAGAGCACCCAGCTAACACCACTTAATGCTCTGCCTCTCCCTAGGTGTCACCCTCTTCAAGAAGACCTCCTCATCCTTCATCCATGAATCTCCTAAGTCCTCCATGACAGCCTGGGTGCCCCGCCATAAGAGTTCCCATTACAACAGCCTGCTTACTTGTCTAGTGCTCCACTAAAGGCTACATACAACCCCTGAGCCCCTAAAAATCACTTGCTCGGTTTATAATTGCACCCCCATTGTGCCCAGCAGAGGACTGGCAAGGAGCACACACACATTTGGTGACTATATAATACAAACACTTAACTCTTTGTTAATTAAGTCCATCATGAAAGCACACTGGCCATTCTTGTTTTCCAGGATAAAACAGCTAATACAATGACAGTTCCTCCATCGATTCTTTGCAAGAAGAAACTGTTGTAAAAAAAATATATATATATCACTTTAGATCTGGAAAAGGACCAGCCTGATTTTGACATATACCAAGAGATTCCCCAAATAAGGAGAAAGCTAGTGGCAAAGCCAAAAATGGAACTTGGGTCTTTTGACTCACAGGTCAGTGCTCACGTCTCTTTATCCAAAAGAATCTGCTCTGAAGTTATTCTAAGCAACTATTTGTGTAACTGAATTCAAGATGGGCTGTCAAAGTATTTGAAGCCTGTGTATGAAAAGATAGCTTTTCCCTGGACTTTACAAAAAAGGTAAAGAATTTCCCTGTGTACCCCGCTAACTGCTCTGTGCTTGCCAGCCTGAAGAACAGCAGTCCCTGAAACTCAGCTGCCTTTGTATTCACCCAGCATCAAACAAGATCTATTTTCAAAGAGTCCCTAAGAATGCCAAGCTATCATCCCATTCACAACCAAACCTCCTGCATCCCCCCCATGGAGAGGTTCCAGGGACAAGATGGTTAAAGGGCCAAAATGCAAAAGAGGGGGTGGGAGGGAATTTTACCTAGAAGGAAAAAGACACACGCATCATGGGAAAGAAAGAAAATACATCAAAAGCCGTCTCCTGAGAGCCAAATGTGAGTCAACCACACTGCTCCCAGGATCCTGCCCTTTTAAACCACGGTCTTGCTCCTCCAGGTGGTAAGAGTTAATGTTAAGAGGGCTGGCAGGAAGGCTAACCTGCCTGAAACCAGGCTTAAGAAAGCCATCTTGGGGGGCGCCTGTGTGGCTCAGTGGGTTAGAGCCTTTGCCTTCGGCTTGGGTCATGGTCCCAGGGTCCTGGGATGGAGCCCCGCATCCGCTCTCTGCTCTGCAGGGAGCCTGCTTCCTCCTCTCTCTCTCTCTGCCTGCCTCTCTGCCTACTTGTGATCTCTGTCAAATAAATGGATAAAATCTTTAAAAAAAAAAAAAAAAGAAAGCCATCTTGGTGGCCACCAGGATCACCAAGAAAATAACAAGATCACGGTACCAATCCAACCACATATCTTGCAGAGTTCAAGCTCAAACCTCCACCTTCAAAGCAGAGTTCACCCCCAAAGCAACTCCCAGACCTCACCTTCAGTCACCTTGGACCCACAGAAGATGAACCCCCCCACCCACAACCACACCCACCTTGTTTCAGAGAAACTTGATACAAAGGAGCTGCAATGCACAACTAGGTTTAGTTTGTTCTCTAAAACCCTGCCCTTTCTTACTATAATTAGCCACACTGCTTTAGGGGAAAGTCTCTCTCAGTCTGTATAAGGATCCGAGCATATTCCTACAGAACAGAAACATTGCTTAATTCCCACTCAAGCTCCTGTCTTCTGAGCCACTAAGGAGTTGCCTTGAATTAATAGTTTGCTCTTAATACATTTACGGGGAAGGCACTTTGCTGCCTGTAATTCATTCATACTCTGAAATCATGTAATGACAACTACGTTTAGGGGTGGAAAGCTGTAAGGCAAGGGGGAAAAAAAGAAACACTATCAGACACCCCCCCACACACACACACACATGCACGCGCAAACACGCTGCATACATACAAGAGAATCAAATGAGCAAAACATACACTCTAAAGAATAAGCCACGGCAAAGTAAAGCTGCTTCTGCAAGGCACCAATGACTAGCGTCTCACTGGCCTTCCATCTACAGGGGTATCCCAGGGATGCCCTCTGACCCAACCCATATTTTTCATCTGCTGGGGCCACAATCTCACTACTGACTTCCAGGAAAAAGTAATCCCTTAGTTTCTTCCTGAAAGTGCTGGCAGCCTTTCCTTCCTTCTCTCTTTTTAATTTTGTTGAGTGCCCACTAGGTGCCAGCAACCAGAGATTTCCTGGACCTTCAAAGCAATAAATCTGAAAGATGGAAGTGGAAAAGGAATACCCAAAAAGTTAAATGCAGAACTCTGAAGCACAACACTGGGAAACAGAGCCAGCCAAGAGCTAAGAAAATCGGACTACAGCAGAAGTTGAACTGGCCCAAGAGAGGGGTGACCAATTATATCAGCAATTAAGTCACTGAGGTTGTAGCCTTGAGCTTCCACAGCTGAGGCAGAATTAATAGCAAATCACACAGAGGACTCAGCCCTAGCTGTGGAAGAAAAACAGCTTGCCTCTTCGTGATGCCTTCCCACTGACAACAGGGGCTACTTGTTGCTTCTACTGCAATCATGGGGCCACACACTGCTCTTTCTACAGCAAGCAATAATTTACGACCTTGAGAATCAGGCAGATGGGGGTTCAAATTCCAGATCTGCCACGGCATTAGCTTTGAGCGAGTTCTTCCGTTCATTCGTTCAATCAACAGATATTTATTTGAGCATCTACTACGTGTTAAAAACTCTTCTTGAGGGTGGGTGCCTGGGCGCCTCTGCCAATTAAGTGTCTGACTCTTGATCTCAGCTCAGGTCTTGATCTCAGGGTCGTGAGTTCAAGCCCCACATTGGGCTCCATACTGGGCATGGAGTCTACTTTATAAAAAACAAAAACAAAAACCCTCCTCTTGGCACTGGGGATACAGCAAAAAGCAAAAGCAACTGCCTTCATAGAACTTAACAAATTCTTCGAGCCTCAGTTTCCTCATCTATAAAATAAGAATAATATTACCTACCATTATAGGTAGTTTGAAATGAGGAATACAAAGCACCTAGCACCTAGTAAATGCTCAGTAAATGGTATCCTTCACAGAACAGAGTTAACTTACCTACAGTTTCTAATTAGAGTGTAAGCTCCAAGTAAAGAACTATCTATGGCTCACCTCTATACCTCCCCAGTACCTATCACCATAGTAGATGCTCAATAAATATTTCAATGAATAAGTACTCAATCAATAGTAGCCATTATTATGGTAACTGATATTCATTATTCTTCTCCAAGACACTGAGCTCTATTACTTAAAAAAGCAAAAGGTCATTAAATTAAAGTCCACCCCCCCACTTTTTTTAAGGAAAGTAAGGTACACTACATAATATATCTTCAGAGGTTTTTTTGTTTTTTGTTTTTAATTTGAAAGTGAATGTTACTAAGCATAAGTATTCCAATCCAAGGACTCTCTTAATACAGAGACCTGCATGGACAGCTAATATAGATGCCTACCCCCTGCTTTCCTAACCACAAAGTAAGGACAAGTTGGACAAGCTTCAGGTTGATCCAGGAGACATGTAAAAAGTAAGTTAAAAGATGGGGCACCTGGCTAGCTCAGTTGGTGGAGACTACAACTCTTGATCTCAGGTAGTGAGTTTGAGTCCCACACTGTGTATAGCAATTACTTAAAAATAAAATTTTTAGGGGTCCCTGCATGGTTCAGTCAGTCGATTAACCATCCAACTCTTGATTTTTGGCTCAGGTCATTTTCTCAGGTTTGTGAGATCATGCTCTGCACTGGGTATGGAACCTGTTTAAGACTCTCTCCCTCTCCCTCTGATCCTCCCCTCTTCTCTCTCCCTCTCCCCTGTCCCTCCCTCCCTCACTTTAAAAAATAATAGTAAAACCAAAATAAAATAAATTATTTAAAAATAAAAGTAAAGTAAATGAAGTTTGTCACATGTACTAAACGATAATCAGAAAGGTTAAGGTTTTTAAAAAATGCCACATAAACAAACAATCACAAAATCTCAATGGCTTAAAACAACAAAGGTTTCTTTCTTGGTCACATTGTAGATCCAATGCCAGTTGCTCATTCACTGACTCAGGGACTCAGGCAAACGGAGGCTCCATCTCAACACATGCTTCCATGACCATCAGAGCAGAAGTGAGCACTGTAGGGTCTCACACCGGAAATTAAATATTGTAGCATGGAAGTGGCTTGTGTCACTTCTATGTGGAAGGAAAGAGAGAAACGTAGCTAGGGAGAATATGAATGATCTCCAACAAAGGTGATACAAAGACCAACAAGCTGTGGAATAACAAAGGGATTGGTTAAAGAAGATGCTCCAAAAACACAACTCCATCACTCTAAGGTTCTCAAATTCTAGACCTGGGAAGGTGTTTAGGGAGCATTTGAGAGCAGCGACCTCAATATGAAGGCATCTCAAACAACATAAACCTAGACTCTGACTTTTCAGAGCAGCTCTGCTTTTTTCTCTAACTGTATGGAGAGGCCAGATAAGTTTTTTTGTTTTTTTGTTTTTTTTAGGAAACACGAGAAAAGTTTCTACAGCTGAAAAACCTATGAAAACCACTAATGTAAACCAAATCCTTTGTTTTACAGATTTTTAAAAAAAGCAGAGGGGCACCTGGGTGGCTCAGTGGGGAGGGCCTCTGCCTTCAGCTTGGGTCAGGATCCCAGAATCTGGGATAGAGCCCCATGTCCAGCTCTCTACTCAGCGGGGAGCCTGCTTCCTTCTTTCTTTCTCTCTGCCTGCCTCTCTGCCTACTAGTGATCTCTGTCTGTCAAATAAATAAATAAAATCTTTTAAAAAATAAATGTAGAGAGAGAGGAGGGAAAGAAGAGAGACCCAGGAAGTTCAAGTGACCCCGACCCACCCCAGCCACAGGAAAGTTCCGGAATACTTAGCCGCTGTCCTTTGATGGATTTGTTGTACCGCTGCACCACCCTCTGGTCTTACCCTTCTTCTCTGCTCCCTTTAACTGGCACAAGAGAGCCAGACCCAGACCAAGATCATGTCACACAACGAATGGTATGGACGATAAGTAGTCCCCACTCTACTGCACTAAATAATGATTCACAACCCATTAGCAATTCTCTACATTACTCATTCCCCACTTCCTGGCAAATGTGAAGCCATTAGTAGACGTTAATACTAACCCTCAGAAGACTTTCATTTTGTTCTCAGAACAGGTTAACAGCCACCTATGATTTGCATTCACTCAATTCCATTCTCTTCTCATGTTCCCAGCTCTGCTTTGTGCCCAGCTTTTCCTCTACCTTCATTCACACTAAAGCACTGGGTGTCACATACTTAAACCTCAATGGTCTTCTAACCTCCAGTCTCTGCCTTTTTCAAATCATCTTATACTTGCTAGCCCATGAAATGAAACTCACACTTTTCAACTGGGAATCCAGTTACCTCTTCAATTTTCCCCCAGCCTATTTTCCCAACATCATCTCCGCTGTAGTACTCATCCTGCCCAGCCAAAAGCAAGATGATGAGCCTGGAAGTCGAAACGACATAGTAATCAATCCTAGATTTTGTGCTAGTTCTTAATCTGAGTTTCAATGTTCTCTCCTACAAAATTGGTATGATGATGTCTACTTTGAGAGGCCCTTAAGCGAGTGTAACAGTGAGGATTATGTTTGACTGCAAGCAACAAATAGTGGCTTGCAAGTAAGAAGGTTATTGGTTTTGGGCAATAGGAAGTATAAGGAAGGGGGTGCTGGGTGGCTCAGAAGATTAAGTGTCTGACTCTTTATTTTGGCTCAGGTCATGATCTCAGAGTTTTGGGATAGAGCCCGGTGTTGGGCTCCGTGCTGGGCATGGAGCCTGCTTAAGATTCTCTTTCCTGGGGCGCCTGGGTGGCTCATTGGGTTAAACCTCTGCCTTCGGCTCAGGTCATGATCCCAGAGTCCTGGGATCAAGCCCCGCCTCAGGCTCTCTGCTCAGCGGGGAGCCTGCTTCCCCCTCTTGCTCTCTGCTTGCTTCTCTGCCTACTTGTGATCTCTCTCTCTGTCAAATAAATAAATAAAATCTTAAAAAAAAAAAAAAATTCTCTTTCCTTCTCCCTCTGCCCTCCCCCTCCAAAAAAAAAAAAAAAAAAAGGAAAGAAGAAGAAGTTTGGGAAAAGTCAGTTTAGGCTGGTACTATGGCTCAACAAGGTCATCAAGATCAAGACCCTTCCAAGTTCCAACTTGGCCATTTTTAATACATGGTCCTATTTCTGTTGCTGTAGCTGGCTGCTGTCCTTTCAGGCACTGCACCTAGGTCCCCAGCACCAAGAAGCAGAAAGGGGCCAAAGCTGTTGGGGTGTACTAGCCAAGTGTGTCCTCCTCATTTAGCTTTCAGGAAAGCCCCCATCCAACAACATCTACTTATATCATTGTAAGACCTGAGTCTCATGACTGCTGTGGGCTGTTACGGGAGTCTTGGAAAGTGAGATGGGCATATTCCCACCTCAAGCAAAATTGGAGTTCTTCTAGTTAGAAAAGAGATGAGGAATATTGGATAAGCAATCAGTAATGTCTATCTCAGTATTAAAGTACATATTTTATATAAAGTGCTAAGCACAGTAGTTAGCTGCTCAATCAAAATTGAGCTGTAATTACTGCTATTATTATGATTACTGTTGTTATTATCACCATTTACCTATCTTACCCTCTGGCCAAATGGAATAACTCATTATATCTAGATTTTTTTTACATTTCTACTATATAGCATCTGTATATGCTATATGTATCTCCCACAGTATCTCTGCTTCAAGGTCCAGGAAAATGCCATTTAATCCAAGAAGTCTTTCCTGACACCTACTCCTAATAGTAAGTTCTATGAACCCACATCAGACAAAAACTCCTGCGTTCATTATTCCATTGAGCATAGTCTCTTGGAACACGGTAGTTCTAATAAAGAGTGCCTTGATAATTTAAGTAATTAATGTACCTATTTTTCTTTAAGATTATATTTATTTGAGAGAGAGAGAGTGAGAGCGAGCATAAGAGGGGAGAGGATCAGAGGGAGAAGCAGACTCCCCACTGAGCTGGGAGCCCAATGTGGGACTCCGTCCTGGGATTCCAGGATCATGACCTGAGCCAAAGGCAGTTTAACCAACTGAGCCACCCAGCCACCCAGCATGTACATATTCATATCCACATTTACAGTCAGTCTTTTAGAATCAAATATGGCATATTCCTGAAATGTCAAAGTAAAACACTAGCCTTATATGTCATAAAGTTAGTTGTGGGAGTGAGGGGATGAAGACTGTATTCCCCAAGAATAAGAAGAAAAAAGTAAAAAATTCTCTAAAACACCATACGTTCTACATGTTGTCGGAGTTCAGATTATAGTTCATCACATATCCCCTCCTCTACTATGGGCAGAGTCTACTTTTATCCATGGATGTTGATCTTCACCATGTGACATGCTATGTCCGAAAAGGCTGTTTGTGAAGATGACATTGCTTGTGCAGTTTGACTCAGCTATCAAATCCAGTTATCCACCATGAGAAGGGTATGCCTCAAGTAGCTGCTATCCCTTCCACTTCGGCCCCAGAACACATAGCAGACCAAAACCAAGTGCAGCCAGCAGCAAAGCCACCCGGGAACCCAGCCTAGATCAGTCAAATTAGAGTCAACCTAAAAACTCAGGAGAGGGAGGGACATCTGGGTGGCTCAGCGGGTTAAACCTCTGCCTTCAGCTCAGGTCATGATCTCAGGGTTCTGGGACTGAGCCCCACACGGGCTCTCTGCTCAGCGGGGAGCCTGCTCCCCCCACCCCTCTGCCTGCCTCTCTGCCTACTTGTGATCTCTGTCTGTCAAATAAATAAATAAATCTTTAAAAAAAAAAAAAGAAAAGAAAACTCAGGAGAGTGAGAATACCTGTTGCTGTAAGTCCAAGAAGTTTTGATACACAACTAATATAACTTTATCAATTGACATATCTTAGCATTTCTTACATATTAATTTACTTTTTTTTCCTTTTATTCACACACACACACACACACACAAAAAAAAAAAAACAGACTGAAGAATCTCTGTGTTTGGTACACCCAATGATGATTGGATCATTTGGATCAACTGTTTTAGATATAGGACCTACAACTATCACTAATATCAGTCCTTTTCCATTTCCCATTTGTTCTATTTTTCTAAAATAAGGAAAATCACAATAAAGTATCAAGGAATAATTGCTGAAATTAAACCACTGGCTGGCAAGTAGTTCTCCCATATAACAGCCAAAATGTTAACTTCTTTTTTTTTATTAAGATTTTATTTATTTATTTGACAGAGAGAGAGAGAGAAAGAGCACAAGCAGGAGGAGCAGCAGGAAGAGGGAGAAGCAGACTCCTCACAGAGCAAGGAGCCCAATGGAAAACTGGATCCCAGGACCATGGGATCATGACCTGAGCCAAAGGCAGACACTAAACCAAGAGACACCCAGGCATCCCCAAAATGTTAACTTTTTAGCTGATAAAAGAGGTTAAAGATTGTCCCTAGTAAGATAAACAAAAATGTAGATTATACAAAATTAACCTCACCGAACTCAAAGACTATCTGTTGAGGTGAATTTATGGATTCCAACACCATTCATTCAAACTAATATTTGAGTATATGTCTTTCGGCAAATCACAATCATTGAATTTCACCAAAGGGAAAACACTGATAAGGCTTAAGTCTTGTGGCTTTTCCAACATAATAAAACAAGAGGGCCACACTACTTCAATAGAATAATTTTAAATACAATTATATTTTATCCCTAATGAAAAAGAGTCTCTTTGAAGGTGAAAGAGAAAATAAAAGTCTAATCCCTTAGCAAAAGAAAAAAAAAAAGCCAAATGAATGATAAGAGCCCATATTCAACCTATACCTATTCAGAACTCCAACTGGAAATATAAGGTATCAGTAAAAATAGAAGAGTAAGGATTTTGTTTTGTTTTACCTTCTTTTAAATAATCATCATTACATTCGGAACCAAATTTCCACTGGGCCAAAGCTGACTTACTAGAAATATACACGAAGTTACTAAATTTATCTACTGGTGAAGTGATGGCGTTCAGAGAGTCAAGGCACACATTAACATCACAGTGGATTCTAAACGAAATAGAACTTATGTATGCTGGAAAAGTCCATACTTCAGAATGGACACATAGACGGCACAGCCAAAATTTGAATTCAAGGCCATAGCCAAGGTCACAGGCTCTGGGTCAGAGAAATGTGCACTCAAGTGCTCACTCTTACCCTAAACTGTGGCAAGATACATAATCCCTTTTAGCTTCCTTACCTATAATTTGAGGGTAATAATAACCCCTACCTCATAGGAGCTCTGAAAGTTTTTAAAAAGATAATGGCATGTAAAATACTCCACAAAGTGCTAACATTTACAAAGTGCTAGCCTTCACAATAGTAATAATACTACCTTGACAAACCTGGCTTGGACATGAAAACCATCCTAATCAGTGCACTCTGGCTTACAATCTGTTCACGAAACAGCGAAGGCACAGCTTTATATTCACATCCACATACAGCTTCTATAAGGTAACAGGATCAACCAGTAATTTTTCTACTGAATTCAGAGAGAAGGGCACTGAAAAAAATAAGCCTTTCATTTATAGAGAATGAGGAGGAGCTGGTCCTGCTGCCCACACTCCAGCCACCCATGAAAAGTCTTGCTGATGAAACCATCACCATCCACACACCGCCCTCCCAAACTGTGCAGGGTTTTTATTTAAGCACAGAGGCAGACAGACAAGATGGCTCACCTTAGAAGCAAACTCACCTTAAAGGCAAACTCTTCTACCCTCCGGAAGGGATCTTTCTTGACCTCACTGCCACCTCCAAACTGACAGCCAAACTGTAAGTGAAGAAGGCAAGCCCTCACTTTCAGAAGTTGAGTCACACTGTCAAAAACTACAGGAACCCCTTCTATTCATGGTAATCCTAATAAAGTATGCCTGTCTGCTTCAAAAATATCTTATAAATCCATTAATAGAGCCAAGAGCCAATTACAACTGTATACTGAGAAAACGATGTGACTTTACAAGGACAAGAGTGACCATTGGAGACAAAGTGCCACACCCTTTTCCCAGAGAGCTCAACAGTAAATGGTGTCTCTTATAAAGGAGCCTGCAATTCCAGAGAAATAGGTGGACGATTCTAACCCCCCAATACGTACCCCCATCATTGCATTTTTTTTACACAGATCCATTTCATTTTCATTTTTAAGCCAATGGCCTGAACATCCCCAACTACAACTAGTGAGGAGAGAAAGAGGAAAGAAAAAACAAACACGAGTCAAGCATACTTGCTTCTAAGCCCATTTTCCAAGAGTTTCCTTCCCGCTCGTCTTGCCTCTCACAGCTGGAGCCTCATACCTGGTGGAAACCAATGGTTAAGTAAAACCACTGATTTAAAAAGCCAACCAGGAAACTAACCATGACAAGTGGGAACTGCCCTCCTCTCCCGAGCGTTGATTGGCTCTTGAGGTTTTACCGGTCCCCGTTCTGCCCACATAAGTGGCAGGTGTGACTGTCAATCACAGAGGGACCTGACAATTCACCACTCCGGGAGTAAACTGCCTTTCATCCAGCAAAGGCAGGTAGCCGCCTAAAATCGATCCGCTCCTAACAGAGCAGACCCTCCCTCTTTGGCAAGAACAGAGACCCTTAAGTACAAAATAAATAAGGCCGGGCCGATCCGCGAGTTTATGAGCGCTGTTTTATTATCCCGCACCAAAGCAGCCCTTAATCTTCACTGTCCTAAGATGATCTTTCAAAGGCTCGGGCGAATTTTTTTTAAATGAGAATAAAAAATTAGGTACCACCTTCTAAGTACGCCTTTTCTTGTAAAATTCGGAGATGGGGAGGGAGAGGAAAGGAATGTCGTTCCATTTAATGTCACGTCGTATTCGTTTTCATACACCACCACACTCTACCCCTCCCCAATAAAGCCGGCTTCATTTTCCCTGACACGGATTTTTTTTTTTTTTTTTCTTAACACGCTCCCCTCGGAGCCCACCGAGGCAGCCAGGCACCCCACCCCCCTGGACTGGGGCTCCACCTTTCAACACTTTGTTCTGCTTGGGGTTCCCCGAGACCCTTGCCCCTGAGAACACCCACCCTCGAGGCAAGAGGGGGAAAGCCAGGAGAAAGAGGGGAAGCTGGAGAGAAGAAAGGCGATGGCAGTGAGGGTGGCAGCCGGAGAGGGACTGCGGGAGGTGGCCCGGGCCGCTGGGGCGAGCGAGCGGCGCCCGCGCGCCAGAGCAAGCCGTGCACTTGTTCCAATCCGGGGGTTTCTACATCAAGGCAAATCCGCCCTTAGGCCGCCCCATCCTTTCCTCCGCCCCAGAAAGCCCCGGTGGAGGCGGATGGTTCACCCCTCGGCTCCCCGCGATAACGCATTGCAGCTCCCCACGAGTGAGGGGGACCCGGCACGAGGGATGCCCGGCACGCGCGCCCCGAGGGAGCCAGGCGCCCAGCGGCCCCAGCCCCGGCGTCGACGTCTCACCTTTCTGATGCTCGCCCCGGGGCCGTCCCACATGGATTTTTACAACCTCACGTCGCCCTGGCCCCGGGCGGCCGGGAGGAGCCGGAGCCGGCGCCGAAGCCGGAGCCCGAGCGAGCCGAAGAGGGAGGAGGAGGAGGAGGTGGAGCGGGGCTGGGAGGGAGGGCACGGCTCGGAGGGCCGGGGCCGGGCGCGGGGCCGGGCGGGGCTGACGGCCGAGGGGGCGGCACCCGCCGCAGTCCTGAGACGCGCGCTCGCGCGGCGCTGCCAGAGCTGCGCTCTGCCGGGCCCCCCGCCCGGCCGCTCCGCGCGCTCGCCCGCTCGCCCTGACTCACATTCCCAGCATTCCCGAGGAGCCGCTGGGGGGGCCGGGGCTGGGACGCGGGCGCCTCCGCGGGGGGCAGCAGAGAGCGCCTGGCCCCGCGCCGCGGGGGGTCTTCGAAGCGCCTCCTCCCAGGTAGCTGCCTTCTCAAAGCACCTGGTCCTCATCTCCTCTCCCGGACTCCTCTTCTCGGGTACCCTCCAAAGGCTGCCAGGTACTCCTGGGACTGGTCAGGTGGCTTTGGCGACAGGGACAGGGAAGGCACTCGATAGAGGGGATGCAACTGTCTTGTAAGTTAAGCTTGGGGGGTGGAGGGGAAGTCGGGGTTCCCATACCCTGGCACCCTCCTGTTAGCTTAATCTTGTTTAGGAGAGTGAAGGGATTTCGTAAGGTTTTCACTTCCCCGTTCCCTAAGGAAAAGAGAGAATGGAAGATGAAAAAAAAAAAAAAATCATCATCAACCTCATAGTTATCGTTCATTGAATGCCTTCTCTGTGCCCTCCAATGTGTGTGCATCGTCTCATTTAAGGTAGAAAGATGGCGTCAGAGTTCATTCACACACACACACCTCAAAATAATGTGCAGCAAGAGTTAGACACGTTTTTCATTGGAAAAAGCTACCATCCAACAAGTCTGGAGCCCCAGCCACTACCATTTTATATTGGGGAGAAGACCTTACTGGAATCTCCAGATTTGGTCTCACACTGAGTAGTCAATTTGCAAGACTAAAGCAGTGATTTCCTTCCTGTCCTGATGAGTCTGCTGCTGGCAATGTCAGCGACCAAACCTAAATGTCTCCTGCTGGGAAGCTCTAACAAATGAAGCTGAATCCAGCCTTGGATGTCTGGACCAGCAGAGATACAGAATCAGCACAATGATTAGGGATGACTCCTTCCTTCCTCCCACAATGGGAATTGAAATATTAAATGAAGGAAGTAGACTGGAGTCAAATGCCCTGTTCCTTAAGCCTTCCTTTTACACCTCTGTGTTCACTGACTCACGGCCCCTGAAGCCTCTTTGCCCTTACCCTCTTCTTTCTCTCAGCCACCAAGAAACCAGCACTCATCATTCTGTTGACCTGGCTGCTCCAGGGTAAAAGCAAGCTACACCTGTTGTGTTTAGTTCTCTTTGTACCTCCTTGACTGCCTCTGCTAAAACGGCCTGTTAAATAGATGGATGGATGGATAGACAGATAGATGTACTTTGTTGAGAGGGCTTCAAGAAGTCCTAAAATCCCTTATCTTTTGAAATGTGACCAGCTTATTGACTCCCTCCTATGTGCACCACTTACATTTCCTCCACTACTCTCACAAAAACTTCATAAGATATTTACTCTCTTTCAGAAAGTCATGTAACATATCCAGCTGAGAATGTATTTAAATCTATGCCTAAAGCTCACCACTCTTGGCCATCCATTCTCTATCCCTTTGATCCATAGGTTCTAAACAAGAATCGCTGGACTTCGTGGGGACAATTTCCTGTTTGTATGCCTAGGTGCATTTTTCCCCCAGAGAGAAGATCTATGGTTCTCAACAGATTTCTTTGCATTGGGTCCTTGAAAAAGTTAAGAATAACCACTTTAAACAGAAAACAACTTCATGTAGTAAAACAAGGACTGGAAGTTTAGGGATCTTAAGTCATCTTTATCCTCTCTGGGACTTAGTTTTTGTTGGGCTGGCAGGAAGGGCTACCAAAGATGGCGAAAATTCCCGCCACAAGACCTGAACTCGGACAGGAGAACAAAGGACCAAGATGGCGAAAGTTCCCGCCACACGAAACTTCACCGGAGAGAACCTTTAATAAACCTTGCCTTACACTCACTTTGCCTGGTGTTGTGTTTATCTCGCCGGAAAAACCTTACAGTTTTCTCATCCGAAAAATTTAAAAGCTGACCTAAAGGATCTTAAGTACACTACAGTAAGGGAGACAGGCAAGAAAACAGGCCATTACAATATGGCTTATGAAGGAACAATGCTGGGGTGCCTGGGTGGATTAGTTGGTTAAGCATCTGCCTTCGGCTCAGGTCATGATCCTGGAGTTCCAAGATCAAGCCCTGTGCCAGGCTCCCTGCTCAGCCGAGAGCCTGCTTCTCCTTCTGCACCTTGTCCTCCGTGTAAGGGAGCCAGTTTGTGAATTGTGAATTGTGATTTGAATCTCTTGCTCTCTCTCTCTCTCTCTCTCTCAAATAAATAAATAGAATCTTAACCACCACCACCACCACCACCACCCCAAAAAGGAGCAATGCTCTAGGTACTCTAGGAGCATATGGAAAAGACAGAGAGCCCTTACCCTGGGGCTCAGAAATGGATTCCCAGGAAAATGTCATCAAATTTGCTTGCTATATTCACACTCCCTGTCCCCACCCTGTGCTCAGCCCAGAGTAGCAGCCTGCATACTCTGTGAAGCCAACCATAGGAGACTGAATCTTTGGAGAACACCTGCCCCTGGGTGGGCTGTCACAAGCTCTCCTCACAGTATTTGAAACTAGGCCATTGGAATGAGTCAGCCAGTGGGTACTGAGTGAGCTTGTAGCCCAAATCAGAACTAGGACACCCAAAACCATGGTGCCAAAGTCACCAAAAAATGAGCTCTAAGACCTTGGTTCATTGGCAGAAAGGAGAATAGACAGCCAAGTAGACAGAAACTGAGATTCCTAAAGGTCTGAAAGATTTGAATATCTACCTGCTTACCTGATAATACTGATGTGGGTATCTAACTGGCATCTCAAACTTGATCTGTTCTAACAGGACTCTGGATTTGTGTGTACCACATCTCTTCTCTCCCAAGGTCACCCATCAGATTAATGACACCACCCTTTAACCAGTTGCTCACGTACAAACCTAGAAGCATCTTTGATTCCCCCTTTTGTTTATACTACACCTTTATCTCATCAACCAATTTTATCAGCTCTGCCCAGGACCATATTGGAGCTTGAGACCAAAAGAAAACTGTGTACTCCTATGTATATATACATATATATGTATATATGCATATATATATACATATACATATATACATATATATCCATATATGTATATATATACATACATATATATACATATATATACATTATATATATATAAGCTCAAAAAAAAATATATATATATATATTTTTTTTTTAACTAAGTAGAAAAAGTTAACAAAATCTCCACACTGAAAAAAACACAACTGTATCTAAAGCCCCATGTTGCCTAATATGTTTGGTCACTACTGCCAACCCTCATAAACCCAGCCAGTAGGTAAACACAATGGCCAAGTGGCCCAGGAACTGAGCACTTGTTAGAAATGATTATTCTTGTTGCACGATGATACAGAGTCATAAAACACAGCAACAGCAACCTCTCTCTCTTTTATATACACAACTAGGAAGTTTCAGGACTGAGATTCAAATCACAATTCACAATTCACAAACTGGCTCCCTTATATGGAGGGCCAGGAGAGACCAAGAAAGAAGCAGACCACTCCAGATAGGTAGGTGGCAGGTTTAATAAGAAAAGGAAGGCTTATCTCCAGTGATTCCAAGATGAATAGATCTCTGCACCTGCCCATCAGAATCTTAAAGTTTATATAAAGGCCCTAACTGCATTCAGTCATGTGTACTATCCAGATGGTCTCAACGACACCTTACTCTCTCAAGGCTACGTCCTTAAATGGTTCCCCCTGTGGGAACGGTGAGCAGAGTGTACATTCTAAGGACTGGGGAGTGGATGAGGAGCTTCAAATTCCCCACCTCCAGCTCGTGGCTAACTGGTGAACACATTCTCTCAATTACCTGCTCCAACACAAGGCAGTCACAATCAACACAGCAAAATCAACTAAACTTGGTGAGTACTTGGATATGGGACATGAGGGAGGAGCCAAGAGTGCTCCCAGGAGTCTGGTTCCAGCAAATGGTTAATGTGCCATTCACTAAGACCAGAAATAAAGTTGGGGGGAGGTGATAAAGATTTATAGAAAATTTATGAATAATTTATGGGTTCATTTGGAGCTTTCTGAATTTTCAGTGCCAGGGACCTCAAGGTAGAAATATCCAGAAGGTGACTATTTCAGTGTGCTCTGAAGTCTGTTGAAAGATTCCACACACTGAAGACAGGAAAAATATTTAAAGATTTTAAAGATTTTATTTTTTCATTTGACAGACAGAGATCACAAGCAGGCAGAGAGAGAGAGGAAAGCAGGCTCCCTGCTGAGCCCCATGTGAGACTCTATCCCAGGATCCTGAGGTCATGACCTGAGCTGAAGGCAGAGGCTTAACCCACTGAGCCACCCAGGTACCCGGAAATTTTTTTTTTTTAAGATTTTATTTATTTGACAGAGAGATCACAAGTAGGTAGAGAACCCGGCAGAGAGAGAGGAGGGAAGTAGGCTCCCCGCTGAGCAGAGAGCCCCATGCGGGACTCAATCCCAGGAACCTGAGATCATGACCTGAGCTGAAGGCAGAGGCTTAACCCACTGAGCCACCCAGGCACCCCTCCCCATGGAAATTTTTGAAAGTTTTTTGGCTTTGCTTTTACAATTATTTAGCTAATTTATTAAATTCATTGTGGCTATGATTTGTCCGTAATCATAGAGCATACGCAAGAATTATTGTGAAATGAGGAGAAAATCTAAACCTACAATTATTTTCAAATGGAATGAAATGTTTGTAAATATGAAAAACCATAAAGTTATGTTTTGTACACATTTATAAAATTAAACATTTATTAATTCCCCATTTGCAGTTTCCTATAAATCAGTAATCTCAAGGTATACAAGGCTTTCAGGGGCTTGCAAAAATGTTGGTTAAATGTCTATATAATGTAAAATTACATCAATTGCTTTAGTTCCTCAGTTTCCAATAACTTTCCATTTCCACAATTCTAACCACTCATGAAATCTGGCCACCCTTGCTGTCCTTGGGTTCCATGAGGTGCTCTGTGTCCTTCCAATAGATACATACCGTTATTTTTTTGCCTCAGGTAGCTTAAGCAATTTTCTCTTCCTCATAGCCACAATTACTCCCTGAGTTGGAAAGCTAGCTTCCTTAGCTTAAACAAAGCCCTTCCCAGTCCACTAGAATCCAAATCCCGAATCTGGCCTAGCTAGCTACCAGATTCCCCAAAGAAAACAAACCTGGGAGAAACTGCATAAGTGGATATTGTTATAGTTATTGGGTATTCCTTACTCTGCTTCTGGAAAGATACGGCAGATGGCCATGCCAAGCCCTGAGCCTGGACTGTGTCTGTTTCTTTATGGTATTTTCCATGATCTACTGCCCATTCCATAGGCCTCCACTTCTTTCTGCAGTCCCTGGTTTGGCTATTTAAAGGTAGTTCATTAACACATTTTAAATTATGCTAAAAGCTGTAAAATTAAAAGGACTTTTTGCCATGCTCATTTTTCAAGAACAATTTCAAGGTGGAAAAGGTCTCTTGGAAGCCCCTAAGGAGAGAAATAACTACAGATGCAGGGTTTAAACCCTTCCAAATGCTGCAGGCTCACATATTATTTTGGCTTCACCCAAACCCTGGCTCCTTCACACTTGTGCTTTTTGCTACTAAAGAAATTACATTCAGACACCACCATGTTCTCTTTCTGAAAAGCTAAAGGCCTTATGGAGAGTTAAGCTATTCTAAAAACCCATAAAAATTTCTTACCTTGAATCCTCTCTGCATTTCCATCCATGCAGATGCTGGAAAGACCCAGCAAAACTTTTAAGGGCGCTAATAATGGGATTCATTACATGAGAGAAAAATAATTTTTAAAAATGGGGATGAGGGAGTTGAAACATGAAAGATGTTTAAAATATCAATAACATAGCAAAGCCACCCATTTTTCTGTTTTTCTCCCTAGTGGCAAAAGTTCAGCATTTAAAAAGCTATGTGTCTTCAGACAAGTTACTTACTTTGAGATTCAGTCTCCTTATTTATAAAAGGGGAGTAGTTCACAGTCTCTTCTCTGTACATGGCTATGACAAGGGTAAAATAAAATCATGCAGGTAAAGTCCTTAGAAGCTTCAAGGAATGGGGGTGCCTGGGTGGCTCAGTGGGCTAAGCCACTGCCTTCAGCTCAAGTCATGATCTCAGGGTCTTGGGATCGAGTCCCACATCTGGCTTCTGCTCAGCAGGGAGCCTGCTTCCTCCTCTCTCTCTGCCTGCCTCTCTGCCTGCTTGTGATCTCTGTCTGTCAAATAAATAAATAAAATCCTAAAAAAAAAAAAAAAAAAAAAGATTCAAGGAATGGTGGCTTCTGTACCCATAATGCTTATCCTGTTAAGGAAGAGAGTAAAACTTACATTAATATTGTCAGGAGTTTTAAACAAATTTGTGAATCTCCATGCTAAATGGTCAGGACCAGGATAGATGCTGGGCTTGGGTGCAAAATTAGAGGCATCAAAATCTCAGCAATCAAGGTAAATCTTACTTTTTAAAAAGATTTTATTTATTTATTTGACAGAGAGAGATCACAAGTAGACTGAGAGGCATGTGGAGAGAAGGGAGGAAGCAGGCTTCTTGCGAAGCAGAGAGCCCGATGTGGGCCTCGATCCCAGGACCCTGAGATCACGACCCGAGCTGAAGGCAGAGGCTTAACCCACTGAGCCACCCAGGCACCTGGTAAATCTTATCTTAATACAGTATTTTTTGAAAAAACAAATCAGCAAACTACAGCCCAGGGGCTGACTGCCTGTTTTTGTAAATGAAGTTTTATTGGAACTTTTAGGAACCAAAACCAAAACCAAATGAAAACAAACAAACAAATAAACAAACAAAACCACAAAAAAACTTTAAAAGAAACATCGAGAAAAAGAGGCTGGAGCTTCAGTTATAGGCATTTTACACTCTGGCATTCCAAAAAAGAATTTCTTACGCTCGGGCTTTTAACCAACAGCCTGATGTGCTTCCAGTATATTGTTCCTGTGAGAACGCCTGTATTCATCTAGTGTCTTTACCGCCTGGAGTCTCTCCAGGAGAGAGAAAAACAACTGCCCTAAAAGGTGGATTCTTGTGAGAAAAAGGGTTAACATGATGCCTAGAAATGTTTCTTGGGACCAAAATGGACTTGTTTACCCAACTTAACCAAGAACCCAAGGTCTTCAAGATAACAGCTTCGGGCTACATATTTGAAAAGTCACTGAGACAAATGTCTGAATAAACACTCTGAGAACTCCATAAACATGAGTTGTTTTTTTAGTAACTGGAGAATCGTTAATGTAATATGAAGAGTGGAATCCACAGTCGCACTGCAAAGATAAAAGTGATCGGCTCATTAATCAGCCTGCCCCAGGGCAGGGGTTGATGCTAGATAAAGGTAGACATGCGTGTGAACGCAGAAAACAGAAGAGGGAGCTCCTTCCAATCATAGTTATCTATCCTACCACCTACAAAAATAGCTCTGATTACTGAGTGTTCTATCACCAAGCAATTCATATAGACAGTAAAAAGCTTCATAACTTACATTGCCAAAAATTCATCCATTTCTTGAAACAGGCTTTGGATCAGCTCTGAGAAACAGAGTTCTTTTCCAAACAAAAGCCTTAACTACACAATTAAATGAAAGGGAACTAATTTGCTTGGAGGAGAATAATAAAAGAAAACAAGCTATTCTGAATGATAAAAATATGTACCAAATTGGCAACAGCTTTAGAATGATGCTCCTGGGTTTGATTAATGAGATATATTATCAACTGAACAAACAAAGAGCATACGGGTTTACGACCTTTTCTGCTTAACTTTTTTTTTTTTTTTAAGATTTTATTTATTTTATTTGACGCAGAGAGAGAGAGAGACCACAAGCAAGCAGAGAGGCAGGCAGAGGGGGTGGGAGGAACTGGCTCCCTGCTGAGCAGAGAGCATGATTCGGGGCTCCATCCCAGGATCCTGAGATTATGACCTGAGCCAAAGGCAGAGGCTTAACCCACTGAGCCACCCAGGTGCCCCTTCTGCTTAACTTTTTTTTTTTTTTTTTAAGATTTTATTTATTTTATTTGACAGACAGAGATCACAAGTAGGCAGAGAGGCAGGCAGAGAGAGAGGGACGAGGAAGCAGGCTCCCTGCCGAGCAGAGAGCCCGATGCGGGGCTCGATTCCAGGACCCCGGGATCACGACCCTAGCCGAAGGCAGAGGCCTTAACCCACTGAGCCACCCAGGGGCCCCTCTGCTTAACTTTTTAATAAAAATCTTTAAAAGAATTTTTGAGTTACAAAAGTTAGAAGAATGGATTATAAAATAAAATTCAAACATTCCAGGGGCACCTGAGTGGCTCAGTTGGTTAAGCATCTTCCTTCGGCTCAGATCAGGGAACTGGATTGAGCCCCACATGGATCCCCACTTCAGGCTCCCTGCTCAGTGGGGAGCCTGCTTCTCCCTCTCCCTCTGCCTGCTGCTCCCTCTGCTTGTGCCCACCCCCGATCAAATAAATAAACAAATAATTTTTTAAAAGTTTAAAACAAATCAAACATTCCAGAAAAAGTGAAAATCTACCCTCAGAGACAACCAATCACTTTTTAAAAATTTTTTTAAAATTTTTATTTATTTAGGGCACCTGCGTGGCTCATTTGGTTAAGCAACTGCCTTTGTTCAGCTCAGGTCATGATCCCAGAGTCCTGGGATGGAGTCCCACAATAGGTTCCCTGCTCAGCAGGGAGTCTGCTTCTCCTTCTGATCTTCCCCCTCTCATGCTCTCTCTCTCTCTCTCATTCTCTTTCTCTCTCAAAAAAATAAATACATAAATAAAAACTTTTAAAATTTTTTTAAAAGATTTTATTAATTTTTTTAAAAGATTTTTTTAAAAAGATCTTTTTTTAAAGATTTTATTAATTTATTTGAGAGACCACAAGCAGAAGGAGGGGCAGAGAGAGAGGGAGAAGCAGAGCAGGGAAGGCTTAGGGAGTCCAACTCACAGTTTGGCAGGGAAACTCCATCCCAGGACACTGGGATCATGACCTGAGTCGAAGGCAGAGGCTTAACTGACTGAGCCACCCAGGCACCCCAACAACCAATCTCATTTAACACGGGCTGGTATATATTCCCTTGGATTTTTTAAATGTATATTTTAACAAAAATTGGGCCAAATTGCGTTTTTTTTCTCTCAGTATCCTTTATCTTCTCCTCTGAGGTTTAGACCTTGTCTTTCTGGTTTCAGGGATTTTCATATCACCTTTCTTCTTTGGCCACAGTGATTGCTCCAAGAGCTGGACATATGACCACAGTCAGACCAGTCAGAATCCTTCCCTGGGATTTTTCAACTGGCTCTCTGTTCTTTAGTCAAAGAGCTCTAAGAAGGTAATTACAGAGTTGGTGGCATCCATGGCTCCACTCTTATGGAAAATTTGCAAACTCTGAGAAGCAGAGATAAGAGGCAGAGAGGACCTCAGCTCTAAGAACATTCAGGTCCCTGATTCCATTGCTAAGGACCACAAAGCTCCCATGATTCCAAAAGCTCTTTTGTGCAACATTGTCTCCAACTCTCTGAGCTACTCTATCATCCTTCTAGTTCTTGTGACTGTGCTAGACCCACAGTAAGTTCTATTTCTCCCTGAAGCTATTTCCCATGGTCATCTGCCACTTGCAACCAAGAGAGTCCTAAGACACATTTACTTCCGCGATTTGATTTTGTTCAGCTGAAATTCTGTAAATCATGGACAATTTCATGTTAGTACACATCTCCCTTTTCTCTTTTAATGGCTGAATCATTGTCCATTGTATGGATGAATGTTTCTGATCTTCTAGAGCCAGGAACACAAGATAGTTTAAAAAGTGATAAACACAAGATTCTCAAACTCACATATCAGGAAAATACAAATCAAAACCACAGTGGTATATTTTCTTACACTAGTCAGAATGGCTAATATCAAAAAGACAAGAAATAACAAATGTTGGCATGGATGTGGAGAAAAGAGACAGACCCCTCATGCACTGTTGGTGAAAATGTGAATTGGTGCAGCCACTATGGAAAATGGTATGGAGGTTTCTCAAAAAATTAAAAATAGAAATATCATACAACCCAGTAATTCCACTTCTGGGTGATTTACCCAAAGAAAAAAAAATAAGGTCAATTTAAAAAGATAAATGCACCCCTATGTTTATCCCAGCATTATTTATAATAGCCAAAATATGGAAGCATCCAAAGTGTCCATTGATAGCTGAATGGATAAAGTTTTACCACTGGATAAATGTAACACACACACACACACACACATACACACACACACACACTGAAATATTACTCAGCCATAAAGAAGAATTAAATCTTGTCCATGGTGACAACACAGATGGATCTCGAGGTTATTACATATGCTAAGTGAAATAAGTCAGACAGAAAAAGACAAATACAATATGATTCCACTTATATATGGAATCTAAAAACAAACAAAAAACAGAACAGAAATAGATTCATAAATACCAAAAACAAACTGGTGGCTGCCAGGGGGGGTGGATAAATAGATAACAGGGATAAAAAGTTACAAACGTCCAGTTATAAAACAAATTAAGTCCCAGAGATGAAAACTACAGCATAAGGAATAGAGTCATCAATATTGTAATAACTTCGTATGTGGCGAGTGGTGTCTACACTGACTGTGGTGAGCATTGCATAAGGGACATAATTGTTGAACCACTACGCTGTACTCCTGAAACCAGTATAATATCATATGTCAACTATTTCAGTAGAAATAAGAATTTAAAAAATTAATTAAAAATAAGTAAAGGAAAGGAAAATTTAAAACAAAAAGAAGAAGAAGAAGAAAGAAAAGAAAAGAAAACTGCTCCAGAAATAAAAGTGGGGGGAGTCGAAGAAGGATGGATGTCAAGCAATGGTGAAGCTGAATTCGTTTTCACTTTTTTCTCTACTTTCATGTATGCTGGAAAACTTGCAAAATGAAAAGTTAAGAAGAAGGGGGGAAAGGAAACAAGGGAAAAGAAAGAGAGAGAGAGAGAGTGGTAAAACTTGGTGGAAATTTGTTCCTAAATGAAATAAAGTCTACAAAGTATCATTCTTTTAAACGAGAAAAAGCGATAAGCATGGAGAATTATATTCAGCTTGAAGAGCAGCAGGCACAGCTGTCTTGTAAATGACAGGCCAGCCCAGATGAAGGTCAAGTGTGGGTGTTCCCCAACCGCCCCGCCCACGCAGTACTTATCACACCTGCCTCAGGGAGAGTCCCTCCAGGCTTGTATTACCTCGCCTTTTGCATCTCAAGTTTCTCCATCACACCTAGTAGTGAACTTGTCCATTCAGAGGGTCTTTAAACCTCTATTTGTCAGAGGAACTTTGTGAGTCACGTGGAGCGAGGGGAGGTTGTGCTTGTAGATGTGGTAAACAAAGACAGAAGAATACTTTGATTTCCTTACTACCTAGAGCCTACAGACAAGTCCTTGAGAAAGGCAGAGTGTCATTCCTCTAAGGACTCAACTGCCTTGCTGTTAATACTTTGTGGAGGGCCAAAGGCAATCAAAGCCTAGCCCTCTAGCCACCACCACCACTCCCAGCCACCACCACCGCTCCCCACCCCCTCTTCATCCCCAGGATCCTGTAAGTCTAATGTATAAAAATTCCTTTAGAGGGCGTCTGGGTGGCTCAGTCGGCTGGGCGACTGCCTTCTGCTCAGGTCCTGATCCTGGAACCCCGGAATCAAGTCCCGCATCAGGCTCCCAGCTCCACGGGGAGTCTGCTTCTCCCTCTGATCTTCTTCTCTATCAAGCTCTCTCTCACTGTCTCTCTCTCAAATAAATAAATAAAATATATTTTTAAAAAATTCCTTTAGAAATTTATCTCTAACCTCCCAAGAAACGTGCTATCAGTCATCCCCCAAGCATATGGCCCACCAAAGTGTCTCATGACTAAGGTTTTACTAGCTGGTAATAAATGACACTTTCCCAACAATAGCTATCCTGGAGACCTTGCTTCCAAAATTCCTTAGAAATTTACACCATCCCTAACTCCCTCTCAACTTGAAATTATATGACGGGTCACTCCTCATGACCCCGGTGCAGCTCCTTCTGCCCACGGGTCCTGTCTCCGAACTTTAATAAAACCACCTTTTTTGCACCAAAAAAATCTCAAGAGTTCTTTCTTGGATGTTGGCTTCGAACCCTAATATTCTTTCCTACCTCGCTTGCATTAGTTGTTGAGGCCCAGAACCCTAAGTACAATTGAGTTTGAATTTGTCTGAAGATCTAACACCCCGTGTTTCTGTATTTCCACTGTGCAGTTTCCAAGACATGGAGCAACTGTAAAAGAGCTGAACTTGGGCTTTGTGGCCACACAATTATGGGTTCAAGTCCCAGTCCCTCCATTGATGAGTTGTGTGATCTTGGGCAATTTACTTATCCCATCTAAGCCTGTTCCTCATTAGAAAAAAAAGGGGTGAGGTGAGTTGAATAGTACTTGCCCCATAGGCATTTTGAGAGAATTAAATACGAAAATGCGTGGAAAGTTTCTATGACTGTGCTAAGCTTGTAGTAAATGCTCCGTAAATAGGGAGGAACATCATCTTCGTGCTCTACAGTAAATTCCATTGTCAGGCTGTATGCTGTTTTCACTTTCTGAGTTTCTCCGTTGCCAGTCTAACTTTCAAAAACTATTCTTTCCAAACTTTCAGAACACACATAAAAAGCTGGGTGCTGGGACGCCTGGGTGGCTCAGTTGGTTAAGCAGCTGCCTTCGGCTCAGGTCATGATCCCAGCGTCCTGGAATCATGTCCCACATCGGGCTCCTGCTTTTCCCTCTGCCTCTGCCTTCCACTCTGTCTGCCTGTGCTCGCTCTCACTCTCTCTCTCTCACAAATAAATAAATAAAATCTTTAAAAAAAAAAAAAAAAAAGCTGGGTGCTAGCCAGAACACATCTGAAAGCAAAACAGTCCTAAAAATAAGAAAAGGATGCATGACTTTTTAATGCTGGGTTTCTCTTTAAGAGAGAAATTAAACTGTGAGTAAAGACCAAAATTCATTCTTTCTGTGACCTTGTTCAAAAACAGAGCTTATTGGAACATCATGCATGTCAGATGTTGTTTAGAGTGGCATATGCCCTTCTCAGGACATTCTGAACATGCATTGTATGTCTGCATTTATCGCTAGTGGGTATTTCTGGGCCGAAGAGGGAAGAAGGGTCCTACACTGGACTACAGTATCCATAGTGCTCAGGGTTGCCCTGGATTATGTTCCGCAAAATACAAACAGGTACAAAAAAGATAATTTCCTATAGTCTTAAGACAAACAGTCTGGGAGATAAAATTCAAGGGCTTTTCCCATATAGGTTTTGAGGTGCCTTGGGAATTCAGACTGATATTCATAGAAAATCCACCAGGGGAAAAAGTGCAACCTGATTCTGGATGCAAATGAATGCTTTCCCAGAAACAAACTCCTTTTTGCTTTATCCTCTGCTTAACACCCTCCTCTCTGCCCACGGGAGCCTGCTCTCTCACCACTCACCTAGTTAACTTTTATTCAGCTTTCAGCCTCAACTCAGATGGCATCTTCTCCAGAAGCTCTCCCCAAGCCATCTGTGGGATGCCCACGCAACCAAATCTCATTGCCCCCTGCAATTCTCTTTCACGGTTCCCATCATGACTATGCTGGGATAACCACATTATTCGTGGTCCAGCCAGTGCTGTCCAGCATCTACATGCTCCAGCTCCACCAGGAACAGGATCACCTCTATTACGTGGACACCAACATCAGTGATATAATAAATATATATATAATATATATTATATATGGTATATATAATATAATGTGTAATAGTGATATAATAAATATCTGTTGAAAATTCCAGAATAAATTTTTTTATTCTGTGAATTTAGACTCTAAGTTTTAGAAACTCAAAGAGTACCTAATTTGCTAAGAAGCTTTCCTTATGAAAGTCAGAAGAATGCCTTTATTCCATGTAACCAAACCAAACAAAACCAAATAAAAACAAAAACTCTAGCTATTTGATGTCATATCATCTACATTCTATGAAATTAATTGGTTATCAGCTTCACGAAAAAGTGATAATTAAAACAATTAGCACTAATTGGATGTGTAACTGGTTAGATCCAAAAAGGAATTGAGAAAGACTCAGATAAGAGGGGGGTTTAGAAGCCATACCTTACCTCCCTGTTCGGGCATACTTGAAAATGAGGGTTCTAGAAAAAAGAGCTAACAGGTTGCTAATGATACCACTCACCTTCTCAGAGCACCTGCAACATTAGGCTTTAGCACAATATTGAAAAGAAAGCAATTCTGACACAGCTGCTGCTTCTCAGAGCCTACCCTCTGCTTGGATCTTCCCTGTGAGACAGGACTCACTCACACCACAAAGCGGTCCTTTCCATTATTGAATGGTTCAAAGGGTTAAGCAATTTCTTCCTATATTAAGACCAACGTGTGTCTGACTTTAATTCTGCTCCTCAAAGGCAAAACAAATGGATGTGTCAATAAACTAATATTTACTAATTTGGAAAAGGAGGCTTATTGCTGTGTTTAAAAATATAATAAACCTCCGAGTTTCTTCATTCTGTGTGTAAATCGTGAGCAAGCATGTGTGTGACTGTGTGCATGTGTGTGCAGATATATATGCGTAAGCATAATTGTTTTTTGTCACATCAGCATAAACAGTTGTAGGTTTATAAGATTCTGGAGGGTTACTCCACTGTAGTTATTTTATAGCCTTCTTTGTTAATTCTCAAAACTATTAAAAATCAAAAGCACCTAAATAAGGCAAATTTAATTATGGACTAAACACATAGATCTGCCTCATTTTTAATACAAGACGAGAAATGGAATAGAGTCAAATGTTTTGTCTGTTTTGCCAAAGCCCAAAACCTTTCTTCTTTGGGCAAGGAAATACTTACACCATAAGGAGTAATTCTTTAATTGCTACTAATTAGAATAAATGGCCAATGCATGCTGGGTCTCAGGGAACATGACTAACACTTGCCTCACCTTGCAATAACTGCAGATGAAGTGTGGGTGAGGGCGTGAAAATGGGGGGCATCGCCTCGACTCCACCTCCTCCTCTATCCTTGTAGCTGAAATCAGGCACCCGTTAATATCAGAGCCTGGAGGCTCTTTCCGACAAGTGTGTGAAATATTAGGGGAGCTCAGATGCTGAGTCATTCTTGAAACAGTTTTTGGGAAGAAGTAGCTGGGTCGTTCGTCTAGCCTTTGGAGACCAAGAGACACCGCACCGCCCCCCTGCAAGTTCCACCCAGGCTCAACCTCAAACTCAGCCCCGAGCAGCTTACGTAGGCTCTCAGTAGAATGGGGATAACACCTCATATGGTTGTTATGAGGATTCCATAAGCTAATTCATAGAAAGCTCTTAGCACAGTGCCTGGAATAAACACTCAAAAATATATATATATATATATATATATATATATATATATATATATATATATTTATAAATAAATATAAATATCTATAAATATCTATCTCTATAAATAGATATGTATATATATCTTTATCCATATATATATATATATATATGGATATATATAGATATCTATATATATCCCAGATATATAGGACCAGTCCCACACAGTGATTTAACTGTCAACAGTGTGGCACCTATATGTTCTAGAAGCCCCCCACCAGACAATCTAATGTGTAGCCAGGACTGAGAAGCCCTGCATCAGTTTTAACCCAAACATTGATGAAGACTGAGTGAGGGCACCCGCTATATCCATGATTGAGCTCCAGTGGCAAGTCAGTTACGTGTTTCAGAATGAGCAATAATAAATTTTTCCTGAGGAACTTCTGGATTTGCTTGAGGGTTTGGAGGCATTTAGTGTGTGGGGGTGGGGGGTGTTGAGAGGGAGAGGAAGAGGGTCATGATAGTCTTAGGCAGACAGAAGGATGAGGACAGCTGAGAGATACTTGAGATACTTTAGATACTGCCCCAGGGAGTCAAATCTCGGTTCTGTGCCGAGGGAGCCTGCAAGCCAGAAATGATGGGACCGCTTCCATTGCATAAGGGTCTGTGAGACCAGGGGGCTGAAGCAAAGCCGGTTCAAGGTCCAGGTGACAAGGGACAACACTCACAATAATTATGGTACAGCAGCCACCCTTAATATACATATTTGTGCCAAGCACTTTGCATGTGTTGATAACACTAGCCCATATCCATTGAGTGCCTACTACTTATCAGACATTACTCTAAAAGCTTTATAGGGTTCATTTCATTTAACCTTCATTTCATTTAACCTTCAGAGCAATACTCTGGAACGGTTACCATTCTAGGTACACTATAAAAGAAAACAGAAGCTCAGAGAGGTGAAGTGACTTCCCCAAGCTCACACAGTTAACAAGGTCAGGCTCTAACCTGGTCATGCTCATCCCAAGTCCAAGCTCCCAACCACTAGACTACTAAGACTCTCTCCACCGAACACATCTGTGACAGTTCCTGAATGCCTATCCTAACCTTCAAATAAACAATTACCTCTTTAGAAGATGCTCCCCACACAACCAGAGGATATAAATTGGTACCAGCCTCCTCAGAGTGGTCTGTGGTTGGGTTTCTTAATTGTCCAAGGAGCTCTGGCTATTCAGTCCACTTTGAGGAAAGACAGCTGGTGATCTGTCAAAGGGAACACTGCAAAATATTTAAAAGGCAGGGGGTAGGGGAACAGATGTAGTCTCAAGTAGGAAGGAAGGTTAAAGAACGCATTTCTTCCATGAGATTGGCTTCTAAAACGTAAAATGACAAACGAACCTCAGCTTCTGGGCAATGGAAATGTCTCCCAGGATATCAGCAGTAAGTGTGATTTTTTTAGTATCTCTATGGTTCTTCCTTGTCTCAACCCATTGACTGAGAAAGTAGACCTTCACAGCACCTTCACCTCAAGGAGCTGAAACACTTCCATGTCAGAAGTAAATCAGAGAGGACAGTATTTCTGCCCCATCTCTGCCTTTAAGACTTGGCTTTTGACCTTAGGTAAGGGATTGTACCACAGGGAGTTCATTAGAGGAAGTAGAAAACAGGATAGCCGACCCTCTCACATTGGCAGTCCACAGAGGAAGACCAAAGACAAACAAATAAGGCTTTATTCTGTCACTGGGTTTCTTTATGGGTTTGGGCTGTTTCCTGTTGCAGAACATACCCTTTGTGGCATTTCCAAGGTCTTTAGAAGCTGATAGTAAGGACTGCTGGTAGTACATTTTAGCTTTCCATTTGTTGGATTTGTCAGCTGACTAAAGACCATTTGGGGAACAGAGTACCAATTTTATCCCTGCTGAAAAGTAAGGAAACTGAGGCACAGGGCTTGTCTAATTTTACACAGCTGAGATTAGTATTATGGCCTCTGACTTCTCCAATTAACTTGGACCCAAGCATGCTTATACGGAGATTGACTCAGAGCCTCTATCTTGAACACTCTTTGTCAGTAGGTATAACGTGAACCTTAAATAATGAAGATATGGGGCACCTGGGTGGCTCAGTGGGTTAGAGCCTCTGCCTTCAGCTCAGGTCATGATCCTTGGGTCCTGGGATCGAGCCCTGAACTGGGCTCTCAGCTCTGCGGGGAGTCTGCTTCCTCCTCTCTCTGCCTGACTCTCTGCCTACTTGTGATCGCTGTCTGTCAAATAAATAAATAAAATCTTAAAAAAAAATAATGAAGATGTATATGAAGGCTACGGAGTCGGGAACATGGAAGAGAAAATAGAGGAGGCCACTAGAGCTGAACTCGAAGGACTCCCTGAATAACAACAGAATCAGCTTCCACTCAGGGAGCACTTGTGTGTGCCAGGCACAGGACCAAGAGCTTCACAGACATACACTCCTCTCTCAGCACTCACCACAATTCTGGGAGGTGCAATTTAGTACTCCCCACTTGCAAGATAAGGGACCGTGTCCCAAAAAGTAATTCTCCCCCTATTGGGACTCTTCTCACACCAAAGGTGTGACTGCTCACTGACACCATGATGTCTCCTGTAACTAGTGGATTGGGCAGAAGAAAGACATTTCTTAAAAGTAATTCAGTGGTTCAATTCTTAAAAGTACATTATCTTAAGATTTTGTATGCCAAAAAGAAAAGAAGGCAAGTGTTTCTAAGGAACATTTAAATTATTTCTAAGCTTTCCGTTGCTATATATAGCATGGGAGAATGGTTAAGCAGCCTGGCTGGCTTTGAAGCAGGAGAACTTTGTTAAGCCTCAGTTTCCTTCTTAGTAAAATGGGAATAATATAGCTCCTCGTTGTGTTGCTGTGAGAACTCGATGATGTATGTAGTGTTTGGCACAGCTGTTGTTCCATAGTAGGCACTGTATGAAAGACTGCTGCCGATACGTCATGGTAATATGACAATATTGTCGATAATAGATTGGTGATAATTATCCGTGATAAGCAAAATATTCTGACTTAAGACTACCACTTTTTTTTTCTTTTTTGCTAATAACTATTTCTCATTGATGGGTATTTTGTCGGTGTTTATTCATAGAAGCTTAGATTTGTGGCTTTGTTTGGTGGGGAAGGTTCTGGAATCATTATAGAGTGATGGTTGCTTCTGCTTGGAGAACAGCCAGAATAGCACCAACAGCGGGGTGGAAAGATGTGATTTATTAGTTCTTCTCCTATTGCAAAACCAGCAGTGCAGATTCACCAGATAAGAGCCAAGCAGGATACTCCAGGTTTTAAGAAAATGATATTGGGGCATCCACCATCTGGCCTCCAAGTATGCATGGAGGATGGCCTTTCTTGTTTAAGGTGAGGAACAGTGGTAAAGGCAGTACCAGGAGCATCCCAAGTGTCTAAGTTCCTCACCTTGTGGGAAAAAACAGCTGTAGCTCCATGGCTGGCTCCCTGTAGAGGCTCAATGCCATCTGAAATGTCCTCAATCCCAAGGACTAATTGACACTCTTCAAGAAGTCAGACAGGAAAATTCTTTTTTTTTTTTTAAGATTTTATTTATTTATTTGACAGACAGAGATCATAAGTAGGCAGAGAGGCAGGAGGGGGGTCGGGTGGGGGGCAAGCAAGCTCCCCATTGAGCAGGGAGCCCAATATGGGGGCTCGATCCCAGGATCCTGAAATTATGACCTGAATGGAAGGCAGAGGCTTTAACCCCCTGAGCTACCCAGGCGCCCCTGAGCTCCCAGTTTCATACTCATCATCTTCATGACCCCAAGCATATTCTTGCCCTCTCTGAGCCTTGATTTCCTCATCTGTAAATTGGTTATAATCACAGAAAACCTGGATTTAGTTTAGCAACAATACAATTTTGGGGCACCTGAGTGGCTCAGTTGGTTGAGTGTCTAACTCTTGGTTTCAGCTCAGGTCTTGACATCATGCATTATGGCTCAAACTCTGCAACAGGCCCTGCCTTCAGCAGGGAGTCTGCTTGGGGATTCTCTCCCTCTGCCCCTCCCAACCCCCACTCATGAACGCGCTTTCTCTTTCCATCTCTCACTCTCTAAAATAATTAAGTAAATCTTAACCAAAAAAAGAAACAATGCGACTTTGAAAATAACATTTCAGTAGGTTTTACCTAACAAACTAAATGATGCACTGTCACACAAAATTGTGACTTACACCCAAAAGGTCCTTTATAACTACAAAATTCTTTTTCTTTTTTTTTTTCTTTAAGATTTTATTTATTTATTTGACAGAGAGAAATCACAAGTAGACGGAAAGGCAGGCAGAGAGAGAGAGGGAAGCAGGCTCCCCGCTGAGCAGAGAACCCGATGCGGGACTCGATCCCAGGACCCTGAGATCATGACCTGAGCTGAAGGCAGCGGCCCAACCCACTGAGCCACCCAGGTGCCCTACAAAATTCTTTTTCAATAGATAATTCTCAGCTGTAATTTTTTTTGTCAGTTTTTATACCCTGCTTCTAATTTACAGTAGTATTTCTCCCAAGAGTCAAAGTGCATTCCATTCCCTTGAGATGCTTCTAGAAGAGAAACTGGACACTAGAAACCTCTCTCAGAAATTCCCATTACAGGGTGGCTCAATGGGTTAAGCCTCTGCCTTTGGCTCAGGTCATGATCTCAGGGTCCTGGGATCAAGCTCTGCATTGGGCGCTCTGCTCAGCAGGCAGCCTGCTCCCCACGCCCCAACACCGACTGCTTCTTGCCTACTTGTAATCTCTCTCTCTCTGTCAAATAAATAAAATAGTTTTTTAAAAATTCCCTTTACAAATTAACAAAGTAAAGGTTCTGAGCAAGTGCAGTATAGAAACCTACCTGTATTTAAGTCAGTGTTTCCCGGGGTGCCTGGGTGGCTCAGTGGGTTAAAGCCTCTGCCTTCAGCTCAGGTCATGATCTCAGGGTCCTGGGATCAGGCCCTGCATCAGGCTCTTTGCTCAGTGGGGAGCCTGCTTCCTCCTCTCTCTCTCTGCCTACTTGTGATCTCTGTCTGTCAAATAAATAAATAAATAAAATCTTAAAAAAAAAAAAAAGATCAGTGTTTCCCAGTCATTGGTCCCTTGAATGCTTTTATCCTTTAACACTCATTTAAATCCCATTTAAAATCCAAGGAACATACCTTGGGACAACGGTTCCTAAATTTTTTATGTTCCTTAGAATCACCTATACAGCTCAATAAAACACAGGTTCCCAGTCATGTCCCCAGAGTTTCTGATTTAGTAGGAGCCCCAAGAATTTGCATTTCTGGGATGCCTGAGTGGCTCAGTGGGTTAAGCTGATGCCTTCTGCTCAGGTCATAATCCTAGGGTCCTGGGATCAAGGCCCTCATCGGGCTCCTTGCTCAGTGGGGAGACTGTTTCTCTCTCTGCCTCTGCCTGCCTTTCTGCCTGCTTGTGCACACTCTCTTTCTCTGACAAATAAATAAATAAAATCTTTTAAAAAAAAAAGAAAATAATTTGCATTTCTAATAAGTTTCTATGGGATACAAATGCTGCTGACTCAGGGACCATAGTTTGAGAACCACTACTTTGAGACAGGCAGAATTAAACCAAGTTTCAGGCTGTTTTATAATAACTCTGGGCTGTTAAAATCCACAGCAATCAATAGAATATCAGATCTGAGCTGGAACTTGCATTCACTTATTCAACCAATATTAATTGAGCACCAACTATTTGTGGTTTTTTAGGGGGGTGGGCTGGAGTTTTTTTTTTTAAAAGATTTTATTTATTTGAGAGAGAGAAAGAGCACAAGCTGGGGTGGGTGGGGTAGAGGGAGAGGGAGAAGCGGACTGCCCCCTCAGGAGGAAACCCGACATGGAGCTCGACCCCAGGACCCTGGGATCATGACCTGAGCTGAAGGCAGATGCTTAGCCAATTGAGCCACCCAAGCGCCTGGACACCAACTATTTATAAGGCACTAGGGTAGGCAGTTGGGATAAGTAGAGAAACACTGGCATGCTATCTATCCTCTCAGAGCTCACAGCATAGCAGAGAAAAATTAAGACAGAAATAAACCTGATTGTCAGTTGTGGTTAGAAGAACAATGAAGGAAAATCAGGGCATGGACAGGGAGAGATTAGCATGAGAATTTAGGTTAGTTTGCTCAGATAGATCCAATATGACCACAAAGTCATTGTAGCTCTTTCCACAAAAGGCAGATCTGTTTTCCTACCCGTGAATCTGGGCTGCCTGTGTGACCTGCTTTGACCAACAGAATACGGCAGGAGTGGTGATATGCATGTTCCAGGGCCTAGGCATCAAGAGGCTTTCAGCTTCCGTTCTCAGCCTCTTGGAACCCTGAAACCCCCATACCATGACAAAGCCAAAATGAAAGACCAGAGGAGAAAGGGAGACTCCCTGTCCCAGCGGAGCCCAGCCCCAAGTCAACCTGCCAGCTGACTACTACCCCATGAATGAGCCCAGGCAACACCAGCAGAAGACCCAGTCCACCCATTCACATGATCATAAATAATATTGTTACGCCACTACGTTTTATGGTGTTTGGTACAAAACAGTAGAAGCAATCGAGGATCATGCAAGAGCTCTGTGAGTGGGTCATTTAGGCTGATGAACGCATAGAAGTTGCCGGGGGCAGCTGGGTGGCTCAGTCGGTTGAGCAGCTTGATTTCTCTTGATTTCGGCTCAGGTTGTGATCCCAGGGTCCTGGGAGGGAGGGTGTATCAGACTCCCTGCTTGGCGGGGAGTCTGCTTGTCTGTCTCCTCCCTGCTTGTGCTTTCCCTTGCTATCTCTCTCTTTCTCTCAAATAAATAAATAAATAAATAAAATCTTTAAAAAATAAAAAAAGTAAAATCTTGGTATTTTTTCCATTATGAGTATTTTACATAATTTTGATTTTTAATATTATTTATCTTTGTCACTGAATTTTTTGGTCACGCCCCTAACTTTTGTACCTCCCTCCCTCTCTCTTGTCTCAGTCCTGAAAATGTTTGCTGTCCCAAGAGACTAAGTTTGAAATAATTCATTATACAGCAAAAGTTAACTAGTGTGCTATCAGTCCTTTGGAAATTTATCTGATCTCTCCAAGCCTCAGTTTCTTACCTGTGAAATAGGGATAACATCGTATTTCTCATAGTTATAAGTGAAAAGTAAATGAAATATTTCAGGAAAAGCCCTTAGTGTATTGACTGCTACATAGCATTTCAATGCAAACATAATTATCATCAATAGAATCTTAAGAGTTTGATCCTGGTTTTAAGATCTCAGAGTAATATTGATCTTTTTTTTTCCCATTTTTATTCTTTAAATCTAGTTGCTTAAGAGCAACGGGTAAATCATCCTGAGGTACTATATTTTTTTTTAATATTTTATTTATTTGATAGAGAGAGATTACAAGTAGAGAGGCAGGCAGAGAGAGAGGAGGAAGCAGGCTCCCCGCTGAGCAGAGCCTGATGTGGGCTCGATCCCAGGACCCTGAGACCATGACCCTATCGGAAGGCAGAGGCTTCAACCCACTGAGCCACCCAGGAGCCCCCTGAGGTACTATCTTAATTACTGTTAGCGTTTATGGAGTACTCATGAAGTGTGAGAACACTAAGGCAAGAATGTCACATACATTATGTCACTTAACCCTCCAGGACCACCTACAAAGAAAGCATTCCTCCGCTCCCCCCAAGATATTCCCCATTTTACATAGCGAAGGTAAGCCCTATGCCCAAGGGTACAGCTAGAAGGAATTTGCCTCCAGCACTAGGGCTCCCAAGCGCTCCACAGCTTGTGTACAGTTCACAAATGGAAGCATTTCTCTCAATTCCAGCTGTGCCCTTGACTGGGCAAATCACCTTTCCGTTGCCCAATGTAAAAATCGCATCGGGTCATGCTCGCCCAAAATAATATGGGTGTTTCATCCCTTAGGAGTTAGCCCTTTCAAGGATTTCTCTATTCATAATACGAATTGTAGGCTGATGCTGAGTCAGCACGTTGAGTCTTACTGGTATCCCCGCTTCTGCAAGAATATCAGCATGTGCTGAGTAAGAGGTCTGGCCTTGCTTTAATTCCCTCCCCGTGGCTTTTGCCTCAAGAATTGGCTTACTCCGCTGCTGGGGCCCGATATGCCAGCACGACACAGCAGCCTTCTTGGGTTGCAGGACTCTTCGTTTTTTCAGTGCCTTATGGTCTCTTTTGCCCTTGAACTACAGATATTGACTTTTCACTTTAATGCACATTACCTCGAGAAATTCAAGGCCAAAGACAAACATTCCACAAGACCTGCCTCTGTAGGAACTGGAATTGAGTAGGAATTGGGAGAGATGGCGCAGAGGCCACATTTGTGCCCACAAGTCTGGATTGCCTGAGCAACACTGAACAACTCCCCTCACCAGGGAGGGCTTATCTTGGGGAGACTCAACATACTCAGAAACAACTGGATTTCTTATCTTTTTGAAAAAAAAAAAAAAATGAAGTTTGACATCCAGAAGGCAAAGTATTGCATTTTTATTCTTTATATTTACTTTAAAAAAACATCTCTTGGTAGGAAGGATCATAGTATTAGTGCAGGTGTTATGTATTTGCCAAGCCCACATTAGATTGCTAAGCACTTAAATTTATCTTGTGTCCTAAAGTTTTGAGAAGTTTAAATCAGATCCAACTGAAAATGGATGTCCCTCTAAAGAAGGTATAAATATCTTAATCCCAGAAAATAAAACCCTTGACCTTCTGAGTTATAGAAATCCTAGAAAATGACAGAGGCTTATGTACTACACTATCTACATAAAAAAGGGAAAAGGAATTATTTATTTATGCACATTGAGGATCAATTTAACTTCATCAGTTCATTACATATTGTCAGGAGTGTTTATCAGGCACTCTTCCCGAAAGGTCTCTGCCAGCTGGAGAATTCTCTGACCTAATATTCACAGAATCTTATACTTGGACAGGCTTTTTGAGGTCACCTCATCAAACACTTTCCTAGTGCAGTTTCCTCCCTGACATTCCTGACAGATGGTTTGCAGATGCAGGTCCTCCTCTGGCATCATCTTCCCCTGCAAGCTTCCCTGACCTCAGTCAGAATTCACTGCTGCCCCCGCGGAGTCTCTGTGTGCCACTTCATACATCACAAATGGGATCATTATTCAATCATCAGAATAATTGCAACTTCCTGAGCACCTACTATACCCCAGGCAGTATAGGACCTAATATTCTATAATAACCCTGCATAATAGATATGATCATCCCCATATTTCACATAGTAAATGTGCACTCCCATGTGACTGTATTTAGAGATAGAGCCTTCTTAGAGGTAATTAAGAGGGTGCCTGGGTCTCTCAGACAGTTAATCATCCAGCTCTTGAGTTCAGCTCCAACCATGATCTCAGGGTCCTGGGATTGAGCCCTGAGTCAGGCTCCATCCACACTCAGTGAGGAGTCTGCTTGGGATTCTCTCTCCCTTGCCCTCTGACTCCCCCGCTTCCCTGGCTTTGTGTTCTCTTTCTATTAAATAAATAAAGTAAAATATTTTTTAAAAAATAAATTAAATAGGGGCACCTGGGTGGCTCAGTGGGGTAAAGCCTCTGCCTTTGGCTCAGGTCATGATCTTAGGGTCCTGGGATCGAGTCCCGCATCGGGCTCTGTGCTCAGCAGGGAGCCTGCTTCCCCCCAGCCTCCTGCCTCCCTGCCTACTTGTGATCTCCATCTGTCAAATAAATAAATTTTTAAAATTAATTAAATAAAGAGGTAATTAAGGTTAAATGAAGTCATAAGGTTGGGGTCCTAATCCAACAGGACTGATGTCATTGTAAGAGGAGGAGTAGGGCACACAGAAGAAAAGCCATGTGAGGACATAGAGACAATATGGCCATGGGCAAGCCAGTGAGAGTCCTTCGGACAATCCGACCCTGTCAATACCTTGATCTTGGCCTTCCGGCCTGCAGAATTGTAAGAAAATAAATTTATGCTGTTTAAGCCACCCAGTCTTCAATATTTTGTTATGGCAGCCTGAGCAGACTAAGACATTTCTCTCTGGAGATTTTTGGCCTTTTGTGTAGCCTCTTTGGTAGTTTACACTGTCTTGTTTTCAGTCTTCGTATCAGATTTAAACCTGTTCTATTTACTGCTCCCTTGTTCACACATTACTTCATCAAAATGTGTCTTATCTCCCAAAGCACATTATCAACTCACAGGGAGAAAAAAAAAATCAGGTTACATAAGCATCTTTTATTCTAAAAGGCCCAGAAAGAAGGTATAAACTCTGGACATTCAACAAATCTAAACTGCTTAAGTAAATGGCAGTTAAATTACTCCTCTTCGTTACCTGCCATGTAACCTGGGGTAAATTAATCCTGTTTTCACAGCTGTAAATGGGAAATAAATTATCTCTTTAACAGAATTTTTCTGAGACAGCAGCGGGGATTAAATGAGATAAAACTATTTGGCACATAGTAAGTGTTTCATTATAAAAGAACTATTATCATCTTATTGTTTCGTTCTAAAGCCACATCTGGGAAAGGGAAAATGATCTCACCTAGAAGGCGCAAAGTCACTGCTGATTCAGTTTTCTCCAGTGGGCAGAGAAGTCCATGTCTCTTGCCTTTCACTTTTTCTTGTTTTGAGATGAGCCAGACTGAAGTTTACTGGTTGAAAGAAATAAATAATGGAACCCAGGTTCCCTTTTTTCTCCGCTGGTACTCCAAACTGGAATGCTCTTTGCCTCAGTAATGTTTTCTGTTTCAGTTTAAATCACAATTTGATATGGCCAAAGCATCAACTGTAATATGCTTTATTTATGAAACACATAAAATGTAAGGATGAGGAAATGTTAAAAGCCAGACCTACCAGTCCCTAGTTGTGAAGGGCCTGGTTTGACTTTTTAACTTTCTAACAACTCCAATGTCCTCAAGATGATTCTGAACAGATTGTACAGAAAAGACAGCTTAACTGTATTAAGATCTTATTAGAAAATTTCTAATTACCCACATGCAGATGGAAGTGTAATCTGTTTTAGGATTTCAGCCTTTGTGGTGACTCACTCCACCCCACCCCACTGACACAAGTCAAAGGAATTATCCTACGACTGTACAATTTGCAAACTGGATAAATCTGAAGACCTAGATTGTTTTTATGAAGGATCTATTGCAATATTCACCTTTAAATTAGAATCTTTACAGAGATTCCTTCTATGGCTAGTTCAGAAATCTTTCTAATACTAAACAGACTTCCTACTCCCCCTTCCTCACTGCCCCTTCCAAAGTCAAAGAGTTTAATCATTACTAATTGAGCTTGGCATAAGGCACTTAAAAATTATCCTTATAAGCTGGCATGGATCCAAACCATGTTTTGCCAGATCGTTGGATTCAAAAGAGCAGCACCTGAAACCTCACAGCCAAGAAGCCTTGGTGAGTGGCTTATATAGCCTTAGCTATCTGCTGCTATAAGACGCGAAGAAGAGACATGTGAGCTGATCTACCTGAGCTGCCAATGGACTTTGTGATTTGATTTTTGGTGAGGAATTTTTAGTGTAATAGCAATCTCACTTTTAAAGAGGTTTCTGATAAAGTTTCTTGCTGGGGACCAAAAGGGGGAAAGAAAGACTAAGGAGTATCAAATTTCCTAGTGGCATTAATTATAAAATTGCAAAGAATAAAATTTTAGGAGATATGGACATAGGAATGGTAATACATTCTACCTCAATATTTTTGTTTAAATAATTCCTTTTTATCTTTTAAAAATATACAATGGTACATGCTAATTGTATATATGAATAATATATATATGCACAAAACAAGTGAAAAATCCCTCACCTTTCCCCTGGCATCCCATTTATTTGACATTAATATTTCAGTGGATGGCCTTCTATATTCTTCTACACATACATATGCAAATTTCTTCACCTTAATAAATTATACTATGTATATCATTCTCTACTCTGTATTTTTTTTTAATTTTTTATTTTTGATAAACATATATTTTTATCCCCAGGGGTACAGGTCTGTGAATCAACAGGTTTACACACTTCACAGCACTCACCAAATCACATACCCTCCCCAATGTCCATAATCCCACCCCCTTCTCCCAAACCCCCTCCCCCCGGCAACCCTCAGTTTGTTTTGTGAGATTAAGAGTCACTTATGGTTTGTCTCCCTCCCAATCCCATCTTGTTTCATTTATTCTTCTTCTACCCACTTAAGCCTCCATGTTGTATCACCACTTCCTCATATCAGGGAGATCATATGATAGTTGTCTTTCT
>NC_081558.1:25050356-25134755 GCF_022355385.1 Mustela nigripes
ATTGCTGCTATAAACATTCGGGTGCATGTGCCCCTTTGGATCACTACATTTGTATCTTTAGGGTAAATACCCAATAGTGCAATTGCTGGGTCATAGGGCAGTTCTATTTTCAACATTTTGAGGAACCTCCATGCTGTTTTCCAGAGTGGCTGCACCAGCTTGCATTCCCACCAACAGTGTAGGAGGGTTCCCCTTTCTCCACATCCTCGCCAGCATCTGTCATTTCCTGACTTGTTGATTTTAGCCATTCTGACTGGTGTGAGGTGATATCTCATTGTGGTTTTGATTTGTATTTCCCTGATGCCGAGTGATATGGAGCACTTTTTCATGTGTCTGTTCGCCATCTGGATGTCTTCTTTGCAGAAATGTCTGTTCATGTCCTCTGCCCATTTCTTGATTGGATTATTTGTTCTTTGGGTGTTGAGTTTGCTAAGTTCTTTATAGATTCTGGACACTAGTCCTTTATCTGATATGTCGTTTGCAAATATCTTCTCCCATTCTGTCAGTTGTCTTTTGATTTTGTTAACTGTTTCCTTTGCTGTGCAAAAGCTTTTGATCTTGATGAAATCCCAGTAGTTCATTTTTTCCCTTGCTTCCCTTGCCTTTGGCGTTGTTCCTAGGAAGATGTTGCTGCGGCAGAGGTCGAAGAGGTTGCTGCCCGTGTTCTCCTCAAGGATTTTGATGGATTCCTTTCGTACATTGAGGTCCTTCATCCATTTTGAGTCGATTTTTGTGTGTGGTGTAAGGGAATGGTCCAATTTCATTTTTCTGCATGTGGCTGTCCAATTTTCCCAGCACCATTTATTGAAAAGGCTGTCTTTTTTCCATTGGACATTCTTTCCTGCTTTGTCGAAGATTAGTTGACCATAGATTTGAGGGTCTATTTCTGGGCTCTCTATTCTGTTCCATTGATCTATGTGTCTGTTTTTGTGCCAGTACCATGCTGTCTTGATGATGACAGCTTTGTAATAGAGCCTGAAGTCCGGAATTGTGATGCCACCAACGTTGGCTTTCTTTTTCAATATCCCTTTGGCTATTCGAGGTCTTTTCTGGTTCCATATAAATTTTAGAATTATTTGTTCCATTTCTTTGAAAAAGATGGATGGTACTTTGATAGGAATTGCATTAAATGTGTAGATTGCTTTAGGTAGCATAGACATTTTCACAATATTTATTCTTCCAATCCAGGAGCATGGAACATTTTTCCATTTCTTTGTGTCTTCCTCAATTTCTTTCATGAGTACTTTATAGTTTTCTGAGTATAGATTCTGTGTCTCTTTGGTTAGGTTTATTCCTAGGTATCTTATGGTTTTGGGTGCAATTGTAAATGGGATTGACTCCTTAATTTCCCTTTCTTCTGTCTTGCTGTTGGTGTAGAGAAATGCAACTGATTTCTGTGCATTGATTTTATATCCTGACACTTTACTAAATTCCTGTATAAGTTCTAGCAGTTTTGGAGTGGAGTCTTTTGGGTTTTCCACATATAGTATCATATCATCTGCGAAGAGTGATAATTTGACTTCTTCTTTGCCGATTTGGATGCCTTTAATTTCCTTTTGTTGTCTGATTGCTGAGGCTAGGACCTCTAGTACGATGTTGAATAGCAGTGGTGATAATGGACATCCCTGCCGTGTTCCTGACCTTAGCGGAAAAGCTTTCAGTTTTTCTCCATTGAGAATGATATTTGCGGTGGGTTTTTCATAGATGGCTTTGATGATATTGAGGTATGTGCCCTCTATCCCTACACTTTGAAGAGTTTTGATCAGGAAGGGATGTTGTACTTTGTCAAATGCTTTTTCAGCATCTATTGAGAGTATCATATGGTTCTTGTTCTTTCTTTTATTGATGTGTTGTATCACATTGACTGATTTGCGGATGTTGAACCAACCTTGCAGCCCTGGAATAAATCCCACTTGGTCGTGGTGAATAATCTTTTTAATGTACTGTTGAATCCTATTGGCTAGTATTTTGTTGAGTATTTTCGCATCTGTGTTCATCAAGGATATCGGTCTATAGCTCTCTTTTTTGGTGGGATCCTTGTCTGGTTTTGGGATCAAGGTGATGCTGGCCTCATAAAATGAGTTTGGAAGTTTTCCTTCCATTTCTATTTTTTGGAACAGTTTCAGGAGAATAGGAATTAGTTCTTCTTTAAATGTTTGGTAGAATTCCCCCGGGAAGCCGTCTGGCCCTGGGCTTTTGTTTGTTTGGAGATTTTTAATGACTGTTTCAATCTCCTTACTGGTTATGGGTCTGTTCAGGCTTTCTATTTCTTCCTGGTTCAGTTGTGGTAGTTTATATGTTTCTAGGAATGCATCCATTTCTTCCAGATTGTCAAATTTATTGCCGTAGAGTTGCTCATAGTATGTTCTTATAATAGTTTGTATTTCTTTGGTGTTAGTTGTGATCTCTCCTCTTTCATTCATGATTTTATTTATTTGGGTCCTTTCTCTTTTCTTTTTGATAAGTCGGGCCAGGGGTTTATCAATTTTATTAATTCTTTCAAAGAACCAGCTCCTAGTTTCGTTGATTTGTTCTATTGTTTTTTTGGTTTCTATTTCATTGATTTCTGCTCTGATCTTTATGATTTCTCTTCTCCTGCTGGGCTTAGGGTTTCTTTCTTGTTCTTTCTCCAGCTCCTTTAGGAGTAGGGTTAGGTTGTGTACCTGAGACCTTTCTTGTTTCTTGAGAAAGGCTTGTAGCACTATATATTTTCCTCTCAGGACTGCCTTTGTTGTGTCCCACAGATTTTGAACCGTTGTATTTTCATTATCATTTGTTTCCATGATTTTTTTCAATTCTTCTTTAATTTCCCGGTTGACCCATTCATTCTTTAGAAGGATACTGTTTAGTCTCCATGTATTTGGGTTCTTTCCAAAAAGAAAGTTGAGTTCTAGCTTTAGAGCATTGTGGTCTGAAAATATGCAGGGAATGATCCCAATCTTTTGATACCGGTTGAGTCCTGATTTAGGACCGAGGATGTGATCTATTCTGGAGAATGTTCCATGTGCACTAGAGAAGAATGTGTATTCTGTTGCTTTGGGGTGAAATATTCTGAATATATCTGTGATGTCCATCTGGTGCAGTGTGTCGTTTAAGGCCTTTATTTCCTTGCTGATCTTTTTCTTGGATGACCTGTCCATTTCAGTGAGGGGAGTGTTAAAGTCCCCTACTATTATTGTATTATTGTTGATGTGTTTCTTTGATTTTGTTATTAATTGGTTTATATAGTTGGCTGCTCCCACATTGGAGGCATAGATATTTAAAATTGTTAAATCTTCTTGTTGGACAGACCCTTTGAGTATGATATAGTGTCCTTCCTCATCTCTTATTATAGTCTTTGGCTTAAAATCTAATTGATCTGATATAAGGATTGCCACTCCTGCTTTCTTCTGATGTCCATTAGCATGGTAAATTCTTTTCCACCCCCTCACTTTAAATCTGGAGGTGTCTTCGGGCTTGAAATGTGTTTCTTGGAGGCAACATATAGATGGGTTTTGTTTTTTTATCCATTCTGATACTCTGTGTCTTTTGACAGGGGCATTTAGCCCATTCACATTCAGGGTAACTATTGAGAGATATGAATTTAGTGCCATTGTATTGCCTGTAAGGTGACTGTTACTGTATATGGTCTCTGTTCCTTTCTGATCTACCACTTGTAGGCTCTCTCTTTGCTTAGAGGACCCCTTTCAATATTTCCTGTAGAGCTGGTTTGGTATTTGCAAATTCTTTCAGTTGTTGTTTGTCCTGGAAGCTTTTAATCTCTCCTTCTATTTTCAATGATAGCCTAGCTGGATATAGTATTCTTGGCTGCATGTTTTTCTCGTTTAGTGCTCTGAAAATATCATGCCAGCTCTTTCTGGCCTGCCAGGTCTCTGTGGATAAGTCAGCTGCCAATCTAATATTTTTACCATTGTATGTTACAGACTTCTTTTCCCGGGCTGCTTTCAGGATTTTCTCTTTGTCATTGAGACTTGTAAATTTTACTATTAGGTGACGGGGTGTGGGCCTATTCTTATTGATTTTGAGGGGCATTCTCTGAACCTCCTGAATTTTGATGCTCGTTCCCTTTGCCATATTGGGGAAATTCTCCCCAATAATTCTCTCCAGGATACCTTCTGCTCCCCTCTCACTTTCTTCTTCTTCTGGAATCCCAATTATTCTAATGTTGTTTCGTCTTATGGTGTCACTTATCTCTTGAATTCTCCCCTCGTGGTCCAGTAGCTGTTTGTCCCTCTTTTGCTCAGCTTCTTTATTCTCTGTCATTTGGTCTTCTATATCACTAATTCTTTCTTCTGCCTCATTTATCCTAGCAGTGAGAGCCTCCATTTTTGATTGCACCTCATTAATAGCTTTTTTGATTTCACCTTGGTTAGATTTTAGTTCTTTTATTTCTCCAGAAAGGGCTTTTATATCTCTCGAGAGGGTTTCTCTAATATCTTCCATGCCTTTTTCGAGCCCGGCTAGAACCTTGAGAATTGTCATTCTGAACTCTAGATCTGACATATTACCGATGTCTGTATTGATTAGGTCCCTAGCCTTCGGTACTGCCTCTTGTTCTTTTTTTTGTGTTGAATTTTTACGTCTTGTCATTTTGTCCAGATAAGACTAAATGAAGGGGCAAGTAAAATACTAAAAGGGTGGCAACAACCCCAGGAAAATATGCTTTAACCAAATTAGAAGAGATCCAAAATCGTGAGTGGGGAGAAAGGGGATAAAAAGAGGTTCAAAAAGGAAGAAAAAAAAAAAAAAAAAAAAAAAAAAAAAAAAAAAAAAAAAAAAGAAAAGAAAAAAAAAAGAAAAGAAAAGAAAAGAATTTTTTAAAAAAAGAATACACCTTTCAGAAAGTGGTTGTTTTTCTGTTTCCAGAATTGCTGTTTTTCTTCTCTTCGATCTGCCGATGGATTTTCAGGTGTTTGCAATCTTTAGATAAGGTATCTAGCTGATCTCCGGCTAGCTGAAGCAGTCTCAGCTTGCTACTTCTCCGCCATCTTGACTCCTCCCCCCTCTACTCTGTATTTTTTTAATCCAACAAAATGTTATGGTTCTCTTTCCTTGTTAATTCATATAAATCAACCTTCTTAGTGTCTGTATCTTAATTGCTGAGGCGTAATTTCACCTCTCTCTTGCTAATAACATTTAGGTTGGTTTCAACTTTTTTACCACAAGAAACAATGGTATAATGTCTGTATGATTGCAATATAAAGATACTGCATACTTACTAATATTTCTCTAGGTTAAATACTTAATGTGGAATTATTGGGCCAAAAAAAAAAAAATACTCACTGATATTTTAATGGGTTCTGCCACATTGCCGTCTAAAGGGCTGTAGCAATTTAAATATTTTGTTTTTAACTAATCTCTACACCTAACATGGGGCTTGAACTCACAAATCCAAGATCAAGAGTTGCATGCTGTACTGATGGAACCACTCAGGCACCCCAAGAGCTGCAACAATTTAAACTCTCAGGAACATTATACATCTATACTTATTTTCTCAATCCCTCACCAACTTTGAGCACTGTAGACAGTTTTCATTTTTATGAAGTTTTCATTTCCACAATTACTTACAATCTTTACAGTGTAGGGCTTGGTTATCATTTACAAACTGTGTGACGAAAGAGTTCAAAGTTTGGGCTCTTTAAGTTAAAGACAATGAAATCTTTGGAGTGCCTGGGTGGCTCAGTCAATTAAGCACCTGGCTCTTGATTTTGGCTCAGGTCATGGTCTCATGGTCATAGGATTGAGACTGTCATCTGGCTCTGTGCTCAGTGGGAAGTCTGCGTGAGATTCTCTCTCTGCCCCTCTCCTTCCTCAGTCTCTACCTCTCTCTAAAATAAATAAATAAACCTTTATTAAAAAAAAAAGACAAACTGGCTGTGGTGCATAAACAATGAATTCTGGAACATTGAAAAGATATTTTAAAAAGTAAATAAAAATTTTAGAAAATAAAATAAAATAAAATTTAAAAAGACAATATAGTCTTTAAAAAAACTTATCTTCTTTTCCTAGGCCATATCCTCTCCCAATTTTTGAGAAGTAGGCTAGAATTCATAATCTCTTTTGCTAGATGAACTTTATACTCCAAGTTTCTGGGCTGTCAATCTCACCAGAATTCCTGATGACAAAGAGTCCTCTCTTTTCTTGAGTGAGGAGCATATTGAAAGACAATCACTTGGGGTGCCTGTGTGTCTCAGTTGGCTGGGTGACAGACTTGATTTTTGGCTCAGGTCATGATCTAAGGGTCGTGAGATCGAGCCCTACATCAGACTCCATGATCAGCATGTAGTCTGCATAGTCTGCTTGTCCCTTTCCCTCGGTTCTCCCCCTCACCTTACTGTCTCTCTTTCTTAAACAAACAAACAAACAAAATCTAAAATTAAAAAAAAAAAAAGTACAGGGGCGCCTGGGTGGCTCAGTGGGTTAAGCCGCTGCCTTCGGCTCAGGTCATGATCTCAGGGTCCTGGGATCGAGTCCCGCATCGGGCTCTCTGCTCAGCGGGGAGCCTGCTTCCTCCTCTCTCTGCCTGCCTCTCTGCCTACTTGTGATCTCTCTCTCTCTGTCAAATAAATAAATAAAATCTTTAAAAAAAAAAAAAGTACAGTCACTTGCTTACCCTTCTCTGACATGCCAGAGCTGACTCGTGCTGGAATGACAGAGAGGGCTAAAGAATTTAGTGCAATCCATAGTCTAGCCTAACACCCAACACCAATTGACTCTCAGCTGCAGAACTTGGTAGTGGAGGCTCCAAAGGGCTTTCTAAATGTTCCTGTGTCACTCCAGTGAGCTACCCAGCCTACACACTTCAGCACCTGGACAGCTCTCTCAGCACGACCTCTAGAGGGAGATCATGCTAAGCAGCTTGTCGAGCCCTCTAGTGGTTGCTTTAGTTGTTGCACAACCGTTGTTTAATAACACAGATAACAAATGAAGGCATTACCGTTAGAAAAGACCTAAGCATTTTAAGAATACAGAAAGTAAATATGAAAAATGTTCATTATCCTTTCCACTCCACTCCCCTTCTCAGAGGAAAGTACTGATAATACACAACACACACATATACTTACCCACATCTTTTTTTGTGTGAACGGATTCATCAGAGACCCATTTCCTTTTATCTCCAATAATACAATTCCTAGTTGTTGGTTTTTTTTTAAGATTTTATTTATTTATTTGTCAGAGAGAGAGCGAGCGCGAGCGAGCACAGGCAGACAGAGTAGAAGGCAGAGTCACAGGGAGAAGCAGGCTCCCCGCGGAGCAAGGATCCCGATGTGGGACTCGATCCCAGGACGCCGGGACCATGACCTGAGCGGAAGGCAGCTGCTTAACCAATTGAGCACCCAGGCGTCCCTGTTGTTTTGTTTTTAATCTGAGCACATATGTCTCCTCATATTCGCGGAAGACAGTATAAAAGAGTGGTTGAAAGTATGTGTGTTAGCAACACACGGGCTGTGAACCCTAATTCTGCCACTTCCTAATTGTCTAACCTTGGCCAAATCATTCAAATTCTATGTGCCTCAGTTCATTCATCTGTAAAGTAGGGATAATAAAAAATGATACCTTACCGGGATTTTAGGGGAGATCAATGATAAAATACAGGTAAGCATTCAATAACTCTTAGCTCCTATTGTTATTACTACTGTTAATTACAAATTAAGGTACAATAGAATTCCATAGTGTGGTTGCATCATAAATTATGTAACGGCCCTCTTACTGATGGACATTTCCATTGTTTTCTAGTTTTCCTCTGTTGCAAACAATGCTGTTAAGAACCACTCCCGTATATATGTCTTTATGTGCACATGTATGTGATTCTTTAAGATCTATTCCCAGCATGAGAGTGAAATTTTTTCAATTAACTTCCAAAGACTCTGAAAGTCCACATCATCGAATGATTTGCAAAGTTCTACTGACAGAGAGAGACACTGAGAGACAATTTCCCCAAGAAAGATGGTATTGTTATAGGTCTAAGTGCTGTGAAGAAAAACAAAGCAGGGTCAGGCATAGAAGAGACTAGGGATGATAGATCGGGCACCCTATTCAGATGGGGTGGTGCACAATGACTTCAAGGACCTGAACGAAGTAAAAAACTAAACATAGCAAATGGTTTATAAATATGTGGGTCCAGAAAACAGTCCTGACTTTCTGGTCCTTTCCTCCCCTTTTCCAGTGAAAGCAAACCTTATATCCACCCCTCCATCCCTCCTACCAACCCCCATACATTGTCTCTATTTATCTTAGGGTTCTCCCCCATTCATCTTCCCCTACCTTGAACTTAAGCATTTAGCAGACAGGACTTAATTTCTTATGTTTCATATTTTCTCATCTCCCCACCAGAATAGGATTCTGGGTTATATAGTCTGTGGGCACACCAATGTTAACTGGCGGGGATGAGGCTGCTGTTAAATTTAAGTAATCCCTAAGGTTGCTATGCAACACGGCCCTTGGCCACTAGAACACACTCTACCCAGTGACATGAGCACATGGATGGGGAGGCATTCGAATGTGTATTCTACAGGTGTCAATATTCTGAACAAAATGAGTCCTTCACCAAGACCTTGGGCTTTAGTCAAAAGAAAGCTATTTTTTGCCGGAGCTGTGTATTAGATGTGGAGTTAGTGTTTTTTGTATAGTCCTAAAGGTATCCGAGGGTTTATAGAACTTATTTTGTTCTAATGTGTTTTGTTCTGGGTTTCAATTGTACCAATTAGGATGCTTTTGGCTGCAAGAAAGAGAAAACACATTTCAACTGGCTTAAAAATAAAGAAAATATGTAACTTTATTAAACTAGTCAGAGGTGGTTGACCCCAGGATGATTTATTCAGGGATTAAATAGCATTATTAAGGATTCCGATTCTTTCTGTTTTTCTGCTTTCCTATCCTCAGCAAGGCAGAGTGACTCCTTGGACTGCCTTCTCTCATCCCAACACGGCTATGGAGTTCCAGACACCATTGCAACTAAAACTGAAAAGGAGACTGTGCCTTACTATATGTCTCACAACCTAGGAAAATGCAGAAACACTCTGAACTTTTCATCTCTCTCTTTTTTTTTAAATTTATTTATTTGACAGACAGAGATCACAAGTAGGCAGAGAGGCAGGCAGAGAGAGAGGAAGGGGGGCTCCCTGCTGAGCAGAGAGCCCCGATGCTGGGCTGATCCCAGGACTTTGGAATCATGACCTGAGCCGAAGGCAGAGACTTTAACCCACTGAGCCACCCAGGTGCCCTGGACTTTTCATCTTTTAAAAATTTATTTGGTTGGGATGCCTGGGTGGCTCAGTTGGTTGGACGACTGCCTTTGGCTCAGGTCATGATCCTGGAGTCCCGGGATTGAGTCCCGCATCTGGCTCCCAGCTCCACGGGGAGTCTGCTTCTCCCTCTGACCTTCTCCTCGCTCATGCTCTCTCTCACTGTCTCTCTCTCAAATAAATAAATAAAATCTTTAAAAAATTATTTTGTTTATTTATTTATTTGAGAGAAAGACAGAGTGAGCACAGGCAGGGGGAGGGGCAAAGGGAGAAGGACAAGAAGACTGCCTCCCTGTAGGGAGCCTAATGTGGGACTCAATACCCAGACCCTGACATCTTTACTGGAGTTGAAGTCAGATGCTCAACCAACTGAGCCACCCAGGTGCCCCTTTTCACTTATCATTGGCTAGAACTGAGTCACATGTGCATTTCGAAATCAATAACCGATGCAAGAATGGACCTACCAGTCCATTTCAGCTCCCTTCAGGTGTTGCTGGCATCTACTGGCACAAACACGAATTGGGCCCATTTCTCACAGAGAAAAGTGGACATTTAAACCAAGTTAAGTTTCTATTGGAGAGGAAGAGGGGATGAAGATTGTTGGGGTTTGGGTACTATATTAATTTGTGAAGGCTGCTGTAACTAAATACTGTCAACTGGGCAGCTTAAATAACATAAATTTGTTTTCTCACTGTTCTAGAAGCTGGAAGTCCAAGATCAAGGTGTTGATGAGATCAGTTTCTTCTGAGTTTCTTCGTGTGGCCTGTACATGGCCGTCTGTTCCCTATGTCATCATATGGTATTCTCTGAACACGTCTATGTCCAGATTTGCACTCCTTACGAGTATACCAGTCCTATTAGATTAGGGCCCTTCTAATGACATCTTTTAAACTTAATTATTTCTGCAAAGACTCAGTCTCCAACTATAATCACATCCTGAAGTACTGGGGGTTAGGATTTGACCTTATGAATTTTGGTGGGGACATAATTCAGCCCATAACAGTTACCAACAATGACTGCCACTAGTTATTTGCAGAATATATATAGAACCAAAAAGAAGGAAATCTAAAGTACTCATATTTTCACTATCCCTAGGGACCCACTGTGTATATCTTTCTAATCTTTTCTTATACAAATGCACATACCATAAAGATATGTTCTTTTTTCTGAAATGGCATCTAACTGTGCCTACAGTTTGCAGTCTGCTTTTTTGGTCTTACCATATCTTGAATATCTTTCTATGTCAACTTTTTTTTTTTTTAACAGTTGCAGAATATTCCACTTTTAAGGTACTTAGGAAATCTCCACTTTTTTTATTAGAAACAATACTGCAGTGAACATCTTTATAGTTAGATCATACCTATTCCTATCATCTTTTAAAGATAGGTTTCTAGAAGCAGAATTGCTCACTTAATCTTTCCGGAAATGCTAAGTCAAGGAGCCCTGGGCCTTTCAGTTGTCATGTCATTACTGTCACTGTCATTGTAGAGTTGAGCCCAGAGAAAGCAGAGAAGGAAAGCAGAGAAGGGAACTTCTCCTCTGCTCCTCAGAATTCTTGTAGCCCCAGAGAATGTGTGATCAACCATTAATTATTCTATTTCATTATTTATTTTACAAACAATTGGAGGCAACGTGACAAGGATGTATGTTTTAGGGGCCAGAAAGCAAAGAACTTCATATTTATACCACTCAGATCAGTTATAAAATCCCCCTAAAGGTTTTGAGTGATAATTACAAAGTGAAGCTGAGAAGCGCAGAGAAAATGCATTACTTTCTCATCATGCTTTTGAAAATTGGTTTCTAAATCTAAAAAGAAAATGAGGGGCACCCGGGTGGCTCAGTTAGTTAAGCATCTGTCTTTGGCTCAGGTCATGATCTTGGGGTCCTGGGATTGAGCCCCATGTCTGGCTCCCTGCTCAGTGGGGAGTCTGCTTCTCCCTCTGCCTGCTGTTCCCCCTACTCATGCTTGCTCTCTATATATCAAATAATAAGTAAAATTTTAAATAAATAAATAAACAAATAAATAGAAAATGAACTATACACAATGTCCCCATGGAAAGTCTCCCATGCCCAGGATGTAATATGAACAACTGAGTGGGGTTGAAGGTAGACCAGGCAGGATATGGGATCATTTAAGTCCCCGGTGTTGGCACTCTGGTTCTGTGAACAGGTTTTCTCATGTGTCACTGCAAACCACACCAGCTATTCTTATTTTCAACAACAACAAAAATGATACTTGATTTAAGAGGCTTTCTGGAAGGTTAAGACTCTACATTCGTATCAAGCTTATTTCTAAGCATTGAAAATGACCATAGAATAACATTGTAAAATTATCAAGTCTCTTCCTAATAATTCCTATTTGAACTTTTTGATCAATTTTCAAAGTAATTTTTCTAATAGGGCTTTTACCTTCACTTAATCAAAAGAACCTTCCATTTAAATCTATCTACCGTACTCAAAATGATAAAAACTGGACTGTAAGCTCTATGAAGGCAGGACTGTTTCTTTTTCTTTTCTTCTCCTTTCTTTCTCCCTTTTTATTCCCTCCCTCCCTTCCTTCCTTTCTTTCTTCCTTCCTTCTTGTTATTGTCTACCACCTGGACCATAGCTGGTGTTTGATAAATATTGTAGAGAGAAAAAAAAATCAATGGTTGGATAGCTAACATTTACTGTACACTTGCCATGTGCCGGAAACAATGCTAAAAGCAGTATATCATGTGAGTCCATGAAGAAGGTGCTATTCTTTCTCCACTTTACAAAGCAAGAAACAGGCTTTAAAAAGTTTTACCTTTTTTCAAATCAAACTGCTAGTATGCAGCAGAACTGGAATTACAATCATGGTCTGAATTTAACTTGTGCTCTTAACTATGACACTATGGAGGAGAAATTCAAACTACTAGCAACATCCAGCATCTTAACAAAAGAAGATCCCAAAGGGAAATCATGGAACTGAATCTTTTGAATGCCATGATTTCCATCTGTATTTCAAAGAGCACTATGAAATGCATCATCCTCACTGATCATTCTGATAATCCATCATTTCAGCCATTGCCACAGAGCAGCAACTGACTGGTGGTATTTGTTTATTTTGAAAGTAATCAAGGTGATAAGCCTAGAGCTTCTGAAATTCATTTCAGAGGAAAGAATGGTTAAGGAAGTGGGTGATGTCCATGAGTCTGTGTCATAGCAATGCAGTAATTGTGTACAGCAGCATTTCCTCTTATGCAGCCAATCATACCTATTGAGCATCAAGAAAGGATCTGTCTCTGGCAAGACAGGGGAGAAATTTAACACAAAATCCCCTTCTTTAACTAAGTTCATTCTGTTTGGACAGTTAAGATAAACATACCTGAAACAACTCAAAAGTCAAAAAGAGCCTATATACTAAAGATGCCATCTCAATCACTTGCAAAGGAGAGATTGCGGTCTCCATTATGCTAATGAGGAGACAAGGCACAGAGAGGCTAAACAGAGAGTTGTCCAAGTCACACAGCTTATATGTATGAATGTCGGGGTTATCCCCACATTCACCTGATTCTGAAGTCCATCCACTTAAACCACTTGAATTCACTGCCTCCAAAGAATGACACAGTTACTGGTTGAAATCATCAGAAAATGTTGTATGAAGAAATGGGACTTGAGTCTGACCTTGAAGAGCAAACAGGAGGGCAGGCAAACAGAAACAGATAAATCACTGTAAGATGCTGAAAAGCATGCACGAAGCCCAGAGGCGAGAATGAGCCTAACACAGAGGGCAGAGGAACAGGGAGGGAGGGAGGTCTCCCTGACTGATGGGAAGAAGTGAGAAATAAATAGGAATTGAGGGCAGATTATGACAAGTCCTGAAAGTGCGTGGGGGTAAGAGGAGGTGAAGGAAGAGTTTGAGTGTATCGTGTCAGGCACATGGGAGGCTATTGGAGCCTTGAAGCAATATCAAAAGTCAGTTAGGATGGTGGTTCTTAAGTAGGGTGACATTGCCCTCCAGGGGTGTGGCAATGTCCAGAGACATTTTTAGTTGTCACCACTGGGGAAGGTGCTCCTGGCATCTAGTGTGTAAAGGATAGGGGTGATATGCAACATCATTCAATGCAAAGAAGAGCTATCCACCCAAAATTCTCAGTTGTGCCAAGCTGAGAAACCCTGGTGTAGGCAGATAGTATGATGGTAGCTGTCAAGATAGGACAGAGAGGAGGGGATGGAAGCCAAGAGTCCAGGGAAGACAGTCATTCAGGGAGATAGAAGTTAGACCAGGTTTAAGGGGGGTGGAGGAGGATGAACAGGAAATAGGAAATCCTCCAAGTAGTTGAAAAGAAAAAGAAAGATGCAATGTGTTAATCCCTCTTACAGGTTGTTTGCTACAAAATGTGGGAAAACTAAACAAAACTTTTTTCTTTTAAATCATCTAAGGGCATCTTATTATATGATCTAAAAACTTGTAAATGATATACAACTGCAAGAAAATTGCCACCATGAGGGTATAGGGCATAGAGCTTTAACTGTAGCATAACATTTTCATTCTTTTTTTAAAGCAAAAGCTGAAGCAAATTTGACAAAATGTTAACATCTGTTACATTTGGATGGTGGATACATGAGTATCTGTTATATTATTTTCTGTACCTTATGTATACTTGAAAATGTTCGTGATTAACAAAAAACAGGGTGGAGAAAGAAAGAAAAAAAAGTCTTGGAGTGGTAGTTGATAGCTTTCATTAGAACTTATATTAATATTGACAAATGTCATTTTTTAAGTCCAGAAGTTATATGTGAATATGTGTACATTGAAGAAGCTGTCCAACCATACAAAAAAAAAAGAAACAAAAAATAGAAATTTCTCTTTCATTCTTCTTCAATGCTTTTCCTTTTTCCTTAGTTAACCACTGCTAAATGTTCATGTGTATGTATATATCCAGATCTCTTTCTATACATTTATAGAAAGATGGGGAAGGAGCTTGAGAGGCAGGGAGAAGAGGGATATGTTCTAGATACAGATATAAATTTATAGATCTTTCTATCCATCTGTCTTATGTGGGACCACAGCACTCATAAAGCATGCTTTTTAAAAAGAATTTATTTATTTATTTGAGAAAGAGAGAGAACAGGAGGGAGGAGTGAGGGGCAGGGGGAGAGGGAGAAGCAGACTTCCCACTGAGTAGGGATCACGATGAGGGACTTGATCCCAGACCCTGAGATCATGACCTGAACTGAAGGAGATGCTTAACTGACTGAGCCACCCAGGTGCCCATAACATGCTTTTCTTATTAACACATCTTATAGGGCTGTCTTTCCAAGTCAATTCATAAAGATTCCTCTCTTTCTTTTTACCTTGTCATAATATGTCATAGTATAGATATACCATAATTTATTTACTAAGATTGCTGTATATTTAGGTTGATTTCAGTGTTTTGCCATCTCAAACAATGTTGGAATGTATGACTTCATGTTCATTTGTAAGGATTTCTATAGGGAGGATTCCTAAAAATAGAACTTCTGGATCAAAGGGTAAGCATGTTTCTAATCGTGATGCAGCACAACTGCGCCCCTCAGACAGTGTATGAGCTACCCACTTCCCAGAACCTTCACTGACGCTATATACAATCAACCTTTAAAAGTGTTGCCATTTTTTTACTTCTGTTTGGTTCTGGGAGCAGCAGGAAATTTATTTAGTCTCTTGTGACTAGTTGCCAATGGTGATTGACGTCTGGGTTACCTCTTGTCCTACACGCTCCTCCTTTAGTCTGGCATAGACATTGTAGAACTTCTGGTAGCCAAGATTGGAAGGGGAGGTAGAAAGGGAGAGAGAGACCTTTATGCAGGCTCCACCTGTGGTGCAGAGCATGATACATGCCAGGGGCTCGATCTCATAACCCTGATATCAGGATCTCAGCGAAAATCAAGAGTTTGTCCCTTAAATAAAAGAACCATACAGGCAAAAAAAAAAAAAAAAAGTGTTGCCATTTTTATCAAATCTGTGTGTAGGAATCTACTCCAGACATATATAAAGTGATGAATGTCCAGGGCAATGTAAATGGGAAAATGCTGAAAAAACATTCACACCAATAGGGAACATTTAAATAAACTGTGGTATATCTGCACATGACATTCTATACAGCTTTAAAAAAATTGGGGCGGCTGGCTGGCTCACTCGGTTAAGTGTCTGTCTTGGGCTCAAGTCATGATCTCAGGGTCCTGGTATTGAGTCCTGTATCAGCTCCTTGCTCAGTGGGGAGCCTGCTTCTCCCTTTCCCTCTTTCTGCTGCTCCCCCTGCTTGTGCTCTCTCTCTCTCTCTCTGGCAAATAAATAAAATCTTTAAAAAACAATAACAATGAGGACACTATCCAGGGACTCACTGGGGTAGCTCTTGAAAGGGAGAGGACAGAGCAATGTGCGCAGCAGCATAAACAGGGGCAAAATATCTGTGCATAAAATGGTGGTGGTAGATACACATATTTCCCCCAACATACATTAAGGATCTCTGTAAAATTCACAGGAGCCTGGTAACACTGGTTGCAGTGAGGGAAAAGACATTAGATGTCTGGGAGAAAGAACCAGAAAGGGGACCTTCACTGTCCATTTTTACATCCTCTTCCATTTTTATCTTTGAATGTTTTAGATGTATTCCCTACTCAAATAATGTATACAATTTGAATTAAAATGCTAAAAAATTGCCAAACGATTTATGACAAGTATACTTATTGCTGCTTTACAATGTAGTTCCCTTACTGCTAGTGAAATTGAGCTTATTTATATCTTTATTAGCCATCTGTACTTGCTTTCCTGCAAACTTCCTGCTTATATCTCTTTCACATTTTGCTGTTGACCTGTTTCCCCAAAACAAAAAATTGTTTTGTAGTTCTTTGTGTATCGAGGACTTTTTTATGTAGTTATATTGAGGTATATTTTACATACCAGCAAACTCACCCATTGTAAGCTATTCAACAATTTTAAGCGAATTTATAAAGTTGTGCCACCGTTATTGTATATGAAGGATATTAATTCATTGTTACAGAGTTCTTTGATGCCTCTTGATTACATAATCCCCTTTTGCAAACGTAACTAGAGGAAATGTTTTCTCTCAATCTGATGTTTATCTTCTAGTTCAGACTCTGATATGAATATTTTAAAATTTATCTAGTCAAATTTGAATACAGAAAGACAAAAAGAGACAAAAACAAGGAGAAAATGCCAGTCATATTGGGTCTCAAGAAGAAAAAAAGGCCTCATTATCCAAGCAGACCAAATGGAATATACTTGATTTTGTCATTAATTTCATTTATAAAAAATAAATTTAAACTGAGCGTAGCCGAGAACATGTATCACTACCAAAGCAATTATGTAGTTAAATGTAGTACATGAAAAGAGCTACTTTTGAAAACATACACAGTTCTATGTAACTTACACAGTTTAAGAATAACTGAAAAAAAAAAACAACAAAACAAAACAAAACCCCAAACCCTCCATATTCCTCAAACAGTACCTTGAAGCTATCTGTGAAAAAGGACACTCTCAATCAGAAGGATGACACCGCCTTCCCCACCACCACCTCCAATGCAGGAGCTTCCTGGGATGGGTTGATTCTTTCTGCTTTCAATGACAGCTCTGAGTCTCCTGTCAACTGCACAGGCCTTAGAATTTTAAAAATGACCAAGGCTAACATTACTGACCTTTTTTTGTAGAAAGCCCCATGGTGGGCACTTTACAATTAGTGTCTTGCTTAATTCTCACAGCAACAGTGACCTGAGAGCCGCGTTATTGTGGATTTACAGATGGTGAACCTGAGACCTGAAGAAAGAAGTAGCTTCCCCAAACTCACAGAGCTGGGAGGTTGTGAGGATTTGCACCCAGGTGTGCTAGCCTTCCAAGTCCAACTTTTGTAACCACTGAATTCTATTGCATCTCAAGACAGAAATGCTATTTTTTTAAAAGATTTTTAAAAATCCCAGTTTAGGCTGGGATTTTTATGTGACAGAGATCACAAGCAGGCAGAGAGACAGGCAGAGAGAGAGGGGGAAGCAGGCTCCCTGCTGAGCAGAGAGCCTGATGCGGGGCTTGGTCCCAGGACCCTGTGATCTTGACCTGAGCTGAAAGCAGAGGATTTAACCCACTGAGCCACCCAGGCGCCCCAAGACAGAAATGCTACTAAATAAATCTTTAAAAATCTCATATTTCTACATAACTTACTTTCTTATTTTTTAAAGATTTTATTTATTTATTTGACAGAGAGAGAGGAGAACACAAGAGTGAGAGCAGGAACACAAGCAGGGGGAGTGGGAGAGGGAAAGCAGGCTTCCCACCAAGCAGGGAGCCCGATGTGGAGCTTGATCCCAGGACCCTGGGATCATAACCTGAGCCAAAGGCAGATGCTTAACCATCTGATCCAGCCAGGTACCCCTCTACATAACTAACTTTCTCTTCTCAGATGTAGGTGTATACCATTTCTCAACAATCGGCAGTGTGTACGTGTGTGTTTTATTTTTTACTTTTTCCATAATAAATATTTTTAGATTGTCCAAATAACACAAAATGGGACTGTCCTATTCAGTCTTTCAGATCTTCCTTTAACCAAGTGGGTTTTTTTTTTTTTTTTAAAGCAGCTTTTACCTTTCCGGCCCAGCTGGAATTTTGTTTATATTTTAAAACCATGAGCAAATGACAAAAGTTTTGCCTGCTGCCTGACTTTCTCTCCCTGTGGAGTCCAGGCGAGATACTCCTACAGACAAGCAAATACAGATAAAATCTCTTTGTTGACATACCATTATGGTAATGATAATTTCCTACCTGAATTTTCATCTTTGAAATTCTAAGGGAATTAGGGAATACTTCCATTCAATAAACAATGTTTGCATAGTTCTTGTTAAGACTCCTCAGTCTAAGCCTAAACTGGGATTTAAAAAGTAACTTTCCCTTAAAGAGCTCTCTAAGAGTGCCCCAAATTACAAGTCATGTGAAAGAGTGCTGAAAACACCATCTTTCCCTGAACACAGAGTTTGTCTATTTTCCTAGTTATGCATCTGTTCTGAATAATTTCTTCTGATCTGCGATTTCCACTGCCATGGCCGTTAAAGAGATGGTAAAGGCAATTTGAATTGGACAGTGAAAGCATCAATAGGTAGCTTGTATCTAGTCTTGAGGATAAAAATGAGTAGATTCAGACTCACTGGTAATTTGTCTTAAATCCAAATTGCCCTCTTAACAGAGGTGCCAGATAAGATGCAAGCCAGCCCCTGCATGGGAGTGATGTTGCTTTATTTTAGTATTCATAAAGTGACCAATATCTGGCACACTCATTGATCTTGTAGAACAGGAACTTTCCCAAAAGCATGCTTGAAACATAAACACATTACCAAGCTAGTTTAAAGGATAATTTCCCCCAAAATCCAGCCATTTACATTTCTGTGGCAAAAAGGACTACTGTTGGGGCTCCTGGGTGGCTCAGTGGGTTAAAGCCTCTGCCTTCGTCTCAGGTCGTGATCCCAGGGTCCTGGAATCGAGCCCAGCATTGGGCTCTCTGCTCAGCAGGTAGTCTGCTTCCACCTCTCTCTCTGTCTGCCTCCCTGCCTACTTGTTATCTCTGTCTGTCAAATAAATAAATGTTTAAAAAATCTAAAAAAAAAAAAAAAAAAGACTACTGTTTGAGTTGTTCTCTGTGCCAAGCCCTTTTTATATATGTCTGTTATCAACTGCAGAGTAGATATTATTATCCACATCTTAGAGAGGAGGACACAATCCTAGAGAGAGAGGCTGCATTGCCCAAAGGCACACAGCTGAGCACTAGCTGCTGAACTGTAGCTATGTGACACCAATTCCTGGGCTATTTTTATGCCCACCAGCCTTGATTAACCCTTTTTCCAGGTTCAGCAGATTCATCAGTGACTTCTTGGACTTCACAACTTTGTGTTCTTTTAGGTCTTCCTCTTTCTAGCAACAGACCCGACTCCCTCAATAATTTCATCTCAGGGCATTTGCCATCGAGCTACAAAATGACTGTCCTTCGAGATGGAACTATGCTGATGTATCTACCAGTCACCACCACCCTGGTTTGCAGATCATGACCGCATTCGGTTTCTGGTTGCAGAAGAGGTACTTCAGATCTTGCATTATAGTTTACATAACGGGGATGGAAATTATGGGACATGTGCTATCCCCCGCCCCCCACCTGTATCAGCCAAGGAAGACATTAATAATCCATCATGTGAAGTAGCCTTCTCTAGAGGGTTCAGGATTGGCCTCAGAATCCTTCTCAGTCTGGCACTCCAGGCAAACCAATCAATCAAAATCAGCAAGTGAGATGAAATCCATTCGCCATCACTGATATAAGAAAACCTCCTTTAAGCTTACATGATGCAGAAATCTTTCTTAATTAGTGAAATGTCTGAGATACCAAAAATCATCCCCAAATAATAACTTCTAAGTATATGCATCTGGAATTCAAATTGTCTTATGTAAATCAAAATGTAACCCCTAATCTTCAAGAATTTGTAATTAAATCAGAGCGCTGGCCAAATAGGCATTGATGCCTACTTTAAATGTAATCATAGAAGCACCTGGTGCTCCTCCCCAAAAAGCTGAGGTCTCTGGGAACCCACATTCCTCGTGCGCTTCTACTGGGCCTTGGGTCTTTGGTATATCAAGTGTAATTCCCAATCAACTAATCAAAGGAGCTATAAAAATCATCTGACTAAGAATTCAAGGAGATTTAATTTTGTCTTCTCTTGCTCAAAGCATCGTTTCTTTTTTTCATGTTTATTCATTCAGGTAACAAATACTTACTGAGTGTCAACCCTACCAGCTAGTGCTTTGTGCTGGGGATGCCAATAAGATCATGGCAGAAGGCATCTCTGTCCTCTCAGAGTTGTGCTCTCCAAGGCAGCCCTGGTGGACAATGCAATTGAGGGGCATGGGGGGTGGTGAAGGAAGGAAGCCTACAGACCTCTGATTTTGCTTGCTACAGACCCTGCTCCAAATAGCTTCCAAAGCTTCCCGATACCTCTTTTTATTTTCTTTTTATTTTTTTATTTTTTTTAAAGATTTTATTTATTTATTTGACAGAGAGAAATCACAAGTAGTCGGAGAGGCAGGCAGAGAGAGAGAGAGAGAGGAGGAAGCAGGCTCCCTGCTGAGCAGAGAGCCCGATGCGGGACTCGATCCCAGGACCCTGAGATCATGACCTGAGCCGAAGGCAGCGGCTTAACCACTGAGCCACCCAGGCGCCCCTGATACCTCTTTTTAAACCACATGGAGCATTTAACAGTCAACCTTATCTATCTCAAGAAACACACACGCGCACATGTGCGCGCGCGCGCACACACACACACACACACCCCTTAAGCACAAGTATGTTCTTTCAGGTTTGGGGAAAAGCTGCTTTTTCTTTTTTCGCGGAGAGTTCCAAGATAATTCCTTGAAAGATTTATGTACTATAAGTTGGAGGTCACAGATCAAATTTGTGGAGAATCTTGCCTCTCCCTAGTTGCTCCATTTTGTTTTAAAGAAAAAGAAATGAAATTAGGGGAAGTGGGCATATATGTTAAAGATAGAAGGTAGAGAAATAAATACTGTATCTCCATTCCCAAATATGAAGGGTGAGTATTCTTTTTGGACTCTCCAGTGCATTTTGGCATAGTTGTATGACTTGGGTATTTGGAATAGTTGCATATTCAAGCTATAAATTTTCTTCTAAATTAACATAACAGTAGAATGTGATACTCACTAGAGTTCAGACTCTACACAGGTAGGTATTGTCCCCATCCCTGGTGCCTAGTACAGCACTTGGCATAGAGTAGATACTTGATAAATAATTAAGGATAAATGGGTAAGACAGCTGCTTAGGAGACTAGTGAATTATAATTACTGAATTCCATTTTATGTATATATCATTTCCATTTTACCTTTCTATCTTTTTAAAAAGTTTTTATTTAAATTCCAGTTAACATACAGTGTGATATTAGTTTCAGGTGTACAACTTATCTGATTTAAAACTGCATTGCAGGGGCACCTGGGTGGCTCAGTGTGTTAAAGCTTCTGCCTTCAGCTCAGGTCATGATCCCAGAGTCCTGGGATCGAGCGCCGCATCAGGCTTTCTGCTTAGCAGGAGCCTTCTTCCTCCTCTCTCTCTCTGCCTGCCTCTCTGCCTACTTGTGATCTCTGTCTGTCAAATGAATAAATAAAATTTTTTTTAAAAAATGAAACACTTCAATAATTAAAATAAATAGATTTGAAAAAAAAACTGCATTGCAAATAAATAAAGTTGTATTGCACCAATGCTAGCTATAATACTGTGTGCATAATCACTTCTGTGGGCATTACTGAGATTAGGAAATTTTCTTTCTAACATATTCTAGTGCTCTGATCTGGAAAAAAATAAAACAAAACAAAGCACCTTATGTGCAGCTTTGAAGGGTACAATCACCCTGAAAATAAATGTCAACATATTGGTTTTACATTTCAGATCTACAATAAATAAGACTGAGTTTACAGGATGTAGAGTAATCAAGAAGAATATGATAGACAATATATTTTTGACCAAACCCTGGGACAAAATGTATTCTGGCCACCTTTCTCCTGACACGTTGACCCTCAAATCAGAAAGCTGGTGGGGAAGGAATTATACCAAATTCCTGGGCCCATCCATTTTCCTTAGAATCTTCAGAACCCATTGAAAGTAGTCTTGGTAGATGGTCCATCACAGCCCCACCTAGCCTGGATAGGGTCACGTGACTCAAGCAAGACCAGTCAAATAATCTCTTTAGCACCTGAATCGTGAACTGAAAAACACAGAAAAAAATTAAAGCCTAATCATTCCAGATGCACCCTTTAACCCTCACTGGTTCTTGATCCCTAGATTCCCATACCTGTCTAAATTAATATTTTTCAAACTATCTGATATCTTTCCATTAAATTCTGGTTTGTTTTTGTTCTGTGTTTTGCTTAGATTGGGCAGAATCAGTTGTTTTGTTGCTTATAACCAGAGAAATCCTGCTCGGGCTGGAACAAAGTTTCCTACCCTTTCAAGTTCAAAGTTATTGAGACTTTTTTGGTAGCCCTGGGTTAAAATAGGGGATGGTTAGACCTACTGGGGGCCCAATGGCCCAAAAAGCATTAGAATGGGGAAGTATGTAACTCATACGGAAGGAACTTCTGTATATGGTAAGGGTAGACATTTCAGAGGTGACATGGCCCCACTCTAAGCTAAAGGATAAAAGACAGTGAACCCACATATCAAGATTCTTCCCACCGCAGATTTCTTACTCCATGCAAATGCTAAGATCTCCACTTTTAAGGGGTACCTCTATGAGATGGAATAGACACTGAGAAGCTGTGTCCACTCACTGGGTCCTGCACGTGTGTCCTTTGCACCGAGTATGTGCTGGCTCAGTGGTACAACAAAGAGAGGACAATTTTAAATCAAGTCCAAGTCCTTCTTTTCTCCAGGATCCAAGTTTGGTCTATTTTTTTATTACCTGGTCCAGCTCAGGGATCACCCTGATCAAGGCAATAGAGATGGGAAGCTAGATCAGTAAGGACACAAGGAAGAAATACGAAAATGCAGAGTCATGTATGCTGTCCTCCACACCAGGAATCAGGTGGAAGGAAACCTTCAAAATAGGTCCAAGAGGCAGCCCAAACCAGATCCTAGCCCATGCCTCCATCTTTCTTAGTGCAAGACTGGCAATATATGAGAATGTAGAGAGCTATAACCCTGGGACCCAGCAATGCAGCGCAGAGAACGTTCCCTAAATGTGAATCATAGAAAATGCATGTTCTCCTTCAAGATGCCTCTGAGGCCTTAGTTGGGGTCAGCAGCAGCAGCAGCAACAGCAAAAGCCAATAGGCCAGCAGCTCGGTTCAAGCCATCTCTATTCCAACTGCAAATAGACATATCAAGTCTTGGCTTTGGCAGCATGAATGAGTGTCATAAAGAACAGGTATATGTAGCCACTCTTGTGTATCTTTTCCAAAGGCAAAGGTTTCATTAGGAGATAATGTCCGGTCTCTGATTCTGAAAGGAGCAGCATGCTCTGGATCAAGCAGCATCCTGTGATGTGGCTTGGGAGTCCTCAAGCCTGAGAGGCACACCCAAATTCCACACATGATCAAGAGCCAAGAGCCCCTCAGAACCAACGCTATAGATCTTGGAGTGACTAAAAGAAACCCTACAGGGGAAAAAGAATAACGGAAGATGTGAGGAGAAGACAATCACCAAATTTTCAGGGTCTGCAGGATATAGAAGCAGAGACATCACTTGGAAGTTGCTTAATAGTTGGAGTTCAAGGTGAACATTAGAACTGAAGGCATGGGTACAGCAGGAATAGAAGCTTCTTCCAATGGAAATGGTTGGTGTGGCTCAGAGAGAGTACATCAGGAGAACAAAACTAAAAGGGTAAGGAAGGAGAGCTGGGCAATTCCAAAATTTTGGGGGGTGCTGAGAAGAAAAAGGGGGTGCCTGGGTGGCTCAGTCTGTTGAGTGTCTGACTCTTGGTTTCAGCGTAGGTCATCTCAGGGTCATGAGATCAAGCCACACATCTGGCTCTGAGCTCAACCCAGAGTCTGCTTGAGAATCTCTCTCTCTCTCTTTCTCTCTGCTCCTCCCACTTTCTCTCTCTCTCTCTCTCTCTCTCTCAAATAAATAAATAAATCTTTTTAAAAAAATAAGTAGAGCATACCTGGGTGGCTCAGTTGGTTGAGCCACTGCCTTCGGCTCAGGTCATGATCCCGGAATCCAGGGATCGAGTCCCGCATCGGGCTCCAGCTCCACGGGGAGTGTGCTTCTCCTTCTGACCTTCTCCCCTCTCATGCTCTCTCTCACTCTCTCAAATAAATAAATAAATAAATCTTTAAAAAAGAAGAAGAAGAAAGGGATCCCATGAAGGAGACAGAAAAAGAATGGTCAAGGATAAGGATTTCTCAAACTTGGCATGATTGACATTTGGGCCCAAATAATTCTTTGTCACAAGAGCTGTCTTATGCATTTGTTTAACATCCCTGGCCTCTACCCATGAGATGCCAATAATACCCTTTGCCCCTTGTAACAACCAAAAAATGTCTCCAAACATTCCTATATGTCCTCTGCAGGGAAAGACTGTCCCTGACTAAAAACCATTGGTCAAAGATGTAGGAGAAAAATTAGAAGCAAATTATGTCCCAGAAGGCACAGACTTGCAAAGTAATTAATAACAATAAATGTCTAAAAGATATTGAGTTATATGAGGGCTGAAGGGTCTAGTGCTTTGTCACTAGAAGTCATTAATGAACCAGCAGAGAGCAGTTTCAATGGGACAATTGAGGATGTCCAGTCTAGCTGAATATCCGTATAAGAAATACATAGTAGGGACTCCTGGGTGCCTCAGTCAGTTAAGCACCTGACTCTTGATTTCAGCTCAGGTACTGATCTCAGGATCATGAGATCGAGGCCCATGTGGGGCTCTGCATTGAGCATGGATCCCGCTTAAGATTCTCTCTCTTCCTCTCCATCTGCCCTTCCCCACCCCTTTATATATATATATATAAACAAAGAGAAAAGAAAAAAAAATACATAGTAAAGGATATTCAAGAGTTAAAAGGGTGTTTGTTGAACTAGGTGACTCTTTTAAGGGTCCTTCCAACCCTGAAACTGTGTGATTCCAGATGACCTCCAAGGAAGATCTTTTGAGATCCCTCAAGTTCTCATCTGCTGGTGGCTATTTTGTTTGCATGTAAAACCGGCCGTATCTCTGCTTGCCCTACTCATGTCACATGAAATAAAAATCCAAAGAACCACCAGCTGCTATGTGGTTTGGCCCCAGTGCATGTTGAAAACTAAAATATGTTTGTTTTTTATGTCATCACATAACTAACAGTTAAGCAATAAAAATTTGCCAGGCAGCTGTGGGTTAGAGAGAGATTGAATTGATAAGTCAGTCTGAAGGTGTCAGGCTTAAGCTTGGTCTGAGAAGAAAGAAGTGGGGTTGAAGTCACCCAAGGTCTGCTAGAAGCCTTTGTGCACCATCCAACCGCTCCAGACTTCATCCCATGTTTGGCTCAGATGAAGAAAGTCTTAGTCACAGGTCAGACTAGCAGGGGCTGGCACGTCCTGAGAGTGCCACGGGAAGCCTGCGTGGCAATTTGCCTACACGATTGCTAGCACTCTTCTCCACTTTTTGAACAATCGAACCAACTTCAATGTAAGCTGAAAAGGAATCCAAAGCAAGATGAGGTTTTCCAACTAAAGCAGAAAGAAAGCATAGCAGAGAGGTTGTTCTTTTTTCCTTTTTGTTTATGTATTTTAATGCTGAATTGAGAAATAAGACACAAAACAAAAGTTTTAGTCCTGGTTTAATTACTAACAAAAGGTAGGTCACTTCCCATGGGTTCCCATTTAAACTAGATGCTAAGCAAAGTACTTTTTGCTTCTCTAGGCAAGTAAAAGAGTTCATGGCATGTGTTTCCACTGTTGAGGTTCTTCTTACACTTTAGAGTCATAATATGTTGTGTTTATTTAGATGTTCTCCCACCAGCCTATCAGATCCTCCAGAGAATGCACCAAGCTTCTCTGATTCACCACTGAGTCCGTACCCTGCAGTTCTTGATAAATATCAAAGCATATCAAAGGCTAGCTCCAGATGACTCTAAGAGGCAACTCTAAGAAAAGGTGATTTGGTATAAATCTTTGGTGCCTGGGTGGCTCAGTGGGTTAAAGCCTCTGCCTTTGGCTCAGGTCATGACCCCAGGGTCCTGGGATCGAGCCCCAAATCGGGCTGTCTTCTCGGTGGGGAGCCTGCTTCCCCCTCTCTCTCTGCCTGCCTCTCTGCCTACTTGTGATCTCTGTCTGTCAAATAAATAAATAAAATCTTAAAAAAAAAAAAAAAAGTGAGCCAAGATCAGAGCCTCTCTCTTCACTTTGCTTCCTCAAGTTTTTATAAAAGTCCAACAATGATATACAATTAGTGACAACATCCAAAGCTATTTCCCACACCTCTGACATGGATACCACTACCAGACTGTCTTATAACTTCTAATTAAACTAAAATTTTTGAAACTGTATCCCATGTCAGCTATTTTGAAAGAAAAAGAAAATCCAGTATTACCAATCCTGTTATTTACGTGTCTGTCCTTCTTTAAGGCAGTTAATTTGCCTTGAGAGTAATAAGCAGACTGTGTGGCCAGAAGAACAAAAAATAAAATATATATTTTTTTAAGGATTTTATTTATTGGGGCGCCTGGGTGGCTCAGTGGGTTAAGTGCCTTCGGCTCGGGTCATGATCCCAGGGTCCTGGGATGGAGCCCCACATCAGGATCTCTGATTGGCGGGGAGCCTGTTTCCCCCTCCCTCTCTGCCTGCCTCTCTGCCTACTTGTGATCTCTGTCAAATAAATAAATAAAAATCCTTAAAAAAAAACATACAATGAAAACTGAACATTCACAAATATGTAGAAATAAAACAACATATTCTTAAACAACCAACGGGTCAAAGATGAAATCAAAACAGAAATTAGAAAATACTTGAGAAAATGAAATGAAAACACAAAATATGTATGGAATGTAGTCAAGGCAGTGGTCAGAAAGAAATTTTATATCAGTAAATGCCTTTATTAAAAATCAGGAAAGATGTCAAATCAAAAATCTAACTTTACAACTTGAACCAGAAAAAGAGCAAACTAAACCTAAAGCAAGCAGGAAAAAAAAAGGAAATAATAAAGATTAGAGAGAAATAAATGAAATAGAGAATTTAAAAAATAGAATTAACAAAATCAAAAGCTTCTTCTTTAAAAAGATCAACAAAACTGACAAACTTTAGCTAGGCTGACAAAGACAAAAAGATAGAAGATGCAAATAACTAAATCGGAAATGAAGACGGAGGGGCACCTGGGAGGGGCACCTGGGAGGGGCACCTGGGTGGCTCACTCAGCTGGGCATCTACCTTTGGCTTGGGACATGGTCTCAGCGTCCTGTGATCAAGCCCTGCATCAGGCTCCCTGCTCAGTGGGGAGTCTGCTTCTCCCTCTGCTTCTGCTGCTTCTCCTGCTTGTGCTCTCTCTCTGTCTGTGTCAAATTAATAAATAAAATCTTTAAATTTAAAAGAAAGAAATGAAAATGGAGACATTACTACTGAGCTGACAGAGAAAAGGGGGTTATAAGAGAATATTATGAATATTTATTTATGAATATTTATTGTGAATATTTTAATATTCACAGTATTATATACTGTGTTTTTACAATAAAGTAATCTAGAAAAAAAGAAGATGTTATTAAGAAAATCACAAGAGGGGCACCTGGGTGGCTCAGTGGGTTAAGCCTCTGCCTTTTGCTCAGGTCATGATCTCAGAGTCCTGGGAAGGAGCTCTCTGCTCTCTGGGCTCTCTGCTCAGCTGGGATCCTGCTTCCCCCTTTCTGTCTGTCTGCCTCTCTGCCTACTTGTGATCTCTGTCTGTCAAATAAAAATAAAATCTTTAAAAAAAAATTAGCAAAAAAGATTGAATAGACATTTCTCCAAAGAAGATCGACAAATGACCAATAAGCATATGAAAAGATGATTAATATCAGTAGTCATTAAGTAAACGCAAATCAAAACCGCAAAGAGATATTGCTCCACACTCCCTGGAATGGCTCTGTGAGTGTGTGTGTGTGTGTGTGTGTGTGTGTGTGTATTTAAAGGAAAATAACAAAAACTATAATTTTTTAAAGGGGTTGGAGAGGATATGGAGAAATTGGAACATTCACATGTTGCTGGTGGAAATGTAAAATGGTCAGCTGTTGTGTAAAACAGTTTGGTGGTTCCTCAAAAAGCTAAATGTAGAATTACCATATGACCTAGCAATTCCACTCCAAGGTTTATACATAGAAGAATTGAAAACAGCTATTCAAACAAGTACATATACATATAGGTTCATAGCAGAACTATCCACAGTAGCCAAAAGGTAAAAATAGTCCAAATGTCTATCAACAAATGAATGGATAAGCCAAATGTGGTATTTCTGTACAATGGAATATTATTCAGCCTTCAAATGGAATCCAGCACTGGCACCTTCTGCAACATGAAAGAATCTCGAAAACATTGTGCTAAGGAAGAAGTCAGACATAAAAAAACAAATGTTGTATGATTCCATTATGTGAAATATCCAGAACGGATAAATCCATGGTGACAGAACACAGACTGGTTGTTGCTAGGAGCTGAGGGGGGGGGGGGGAGATGACAATGGGCAGAAATCTTTAATGGTTAAAGGGTTTTACTATGGAGTGATATGAGTGTTTTTTAACTACGTAGAAGTGGAGGTTGCACAACATTGTGAATATAATTAATACCGTTGAATTGTTTACTTTAAACTGGTTAATTTTGTATTATGGGAATTCCACCTCAACAAACTATTTTTTAAAGATAGCACCTAAAATAAGTCTTTCCTACAAATGTGCTATTTAAAAAAAAAAAAACACTTTATTAAACACTTATTTGAATACAAAAATTAATTCCAAATTAAATAATTCCTTCTGGAGAAAGGCCCAGAAAAAGAATATAGAGCTGTTTATAGCTTATTGTTAACTTGCAAATGCTGCTGAATCCTTGCCATGCTTTTTGCATAATATGGTTCCGTCAAGTGTTGGGTAATGAGCAGTTCATTTGGAGCCATTTTTCCAAAATAGAGGATGCTATTCATGAAATGATTCTTAGAGTATTTATAGTTAGATGCCAATCTTTGTTTTTCAGTTTACGGGAAGACTCCTTTTTAAAAGCTCTTATTTGTGACTTGAGTAACTAAAGGAGCCCTGGGATGCTTCTCATTGATAATGGATACTTTCCCCTCCTCAGAGCTATTGTTTTTAGGCCAATGTCATAGTTTGCTAGGGCTGCTATAACTGAACACCACACACTGCGTGGCTTAAACAGCAGAAATTAATTTTCTCACAGTTCTGGAGGCTAGAAATCCAAGATCAAGGTGTTGGCAGATTTTGCTTGCAGATGGCATCTTTTCAGTATGACCTCACGTGGTCTTTTCTCTCTGTGCGTGCCCATCCCTGGTGTGTCTCTGTGTGTCCACATTCCCCTTGTTGTAAGGACACCAGTCATATCTGAGTAGAGCCCAGCCTCACAGCCCCATTTTAAATTATTCACCTCTTTTAAAAGCCTTGTCTCCAAATATAGTCACATTCTGAATTTGAGGGGAACACAATTTAGCCCCTAAGATGACATATCCACATTGACCCAACAAATTACAAATGTTTCAAATAATCCTGCCATATTAAAGTAGACTCAATCTCACGACTCGCAAAGGCAGTTTTTCATGATGCTTTTCTCATGTTGTTTCTGTGGCCAAGAGAAAAAATTATTCTCAGTAACATAAAAATGTTTTTGCTCTTCAAAGATCAAACTTTTTCCTTTTTGTAAAGCAAGGAGTAGTTATCAATGAAGGGATCTTAATCAAGCTCTGATAATACCCTTTCTAAGTACTTGGTGCTTTAATATTCCCAATGGGAAATACGTGATTATTCCCATTTGTAAAATAGGAATGATACCTATCTTGCAGATATCACTGTCCAGTTTTGGAAAGACATAGAGATGATATTTAACAACAGTAGTTTTAATCTATGAAATGCAACATTAATGCAAAGTGAAACTATTAATAATGCCATTCAGTGCAACAAATGGGGAATGAGGAAATTTGTGACAAAAATTCTCAGTTAATTTTTATGCAGCCTTTATTTTTTTGGCTAAGGTTTATTTCAAGAACTATTGAATGAGTTTAGAAGGAGTAGTGAAATGTATGTATATGCCATTAAGCAAGCTGCTCTTTCCATTAACTAAGAAAAGAATCCGAAGGTGGGGATTTAGGAAGGGAAGAAACTCAGCCAGATTCTAATTTCGTTTCCCTTCTATGTATACTTTTTTTTTTTTTTTTTGCAAACATAAATTTGTTTGAACTCACTCAGCACTCCTTTTGTGAAGGAAGTGTATGAAATGAAGGGAGTTTCAGAACTGGCCCAGTGTCTATGGCAACACAACATTCTAAGGAATGGCAATGCTCATCAATCTTTCCTATCTGATAGCACAAGAGAGGAGCTAGATGCACGTCTGGGGAAAGGTGGCAATCAGCTTCAATTCGTCTTGTGTAAATAAGGATTCTCTTTCTTTCAATGGAAGTTCAAAGCTTTTCATTTTTGTCTTTCCTGTCTACATAAATGCTCACCAAGGAAGCATTAGGCTTAGAGAAGATTCTCAAAATTTGTAATTGCTTTATCTTTTCTCTCTTGTTAGTTACCTGTGGTGAATACTGCAGGAAGGTTGAGATGTTAACACTAATTATTTCAATTCTGATTTGTTATTCAGCTTTGCAAGTGTCAGTCCCCATATGTTTCTGTTTCTATACCTAGCTTTGAAGGTTATAGATAAGATAAAGATACTTATATCAAAATTTTCAGGTAATAAGCTATTCCAATCTTATGCAGACTCTCCAGAAAATAAAAAGAAAATGAAGAATAAGACTCAGGTTATTTCATAAACTTAATATAACCTTGATATCAAAACAAAACAAGGAATATTCAGGAAAAGAAAGTTTCAGGCCAATTTTACTCACTTATGCACCAAAACAAGAATCCTGAACAAAATATTGGTAGACTAAATTATATACTATTATCACACCAAGTTTAATTTATCCAAGTAATGTACTGTTGGTCTAACACTAGAATAATTCGCTAGTGTACTTAATGATATTTAGAGGCTAAAGGGAAAAAAATCATATAATCAACTGGGTAGGATCAGAAAAAATATTTGATAAAATTTAACACACTCTTTCAGGATCAAAGTGAGCTTCCTTAACCTATAAAAGAATAACTACAAAATGTTGACAGCAAATGTCCTTCATAATGGCAAGATTTTGAGCAATCTTATTAAAATAATAATAAGACAAGCCTACCTTCTATCATCATGTCTCTTTAGCATTACACCAGAGCTTTTAACCAGATGAGTTCTAAGAGATTAAAAAGAAATAAAGTATATTGGGACTAGATAGTAAAAAAAAAAAAAATTGTATTTATTTGAAAATGATCTAATTGTTTACACAGAAAACCAAAAGAACCTGTAAATTACTGAAATAAATAGTTATGATATGTTAACATAAGATTAATAAACATATATGAGTAATAAACAGTCAATATTCTTTTTTTTAGTCAATATTCTTTTTGTTTTATTTTTTATTTTTTTAAAGATTTTATTTATTTATTTGACAGAGACAGAGAGATCACAAGTAGGCAGAGAGAGAGAGAGAGAGAGGAGGAAGCAGACTCCCTGTGGAGCAGAGAGCCCGATGAGGGGCTTGATCCCAGGACCCTGGGATCACAACCTGAGCCGAAGGCAGAGGCTCAACCCAATGAGCCACCCAGGCGCCCTCAATATTCTTTTTAAAAAAATACTATTTACAGACACAAAACAGCTATAAAGATACCATTTGCAAAGCCAAAAACTGTGAGATACTTTTAAATTAATCTAACAAGTATGTTGAAGACTTCTATGAAGAAAATTGTAAATTTTTTTTTTAAGATTGTATTTATTTATTTGACAGACAGAGATCACAAGTAGGCAGAGAAGCAGGCCGAGAGAGAGATAGAGGGAAGCAGGCTCCCCGCTGAGCAGAGAGCCCGATGCGGGACTCGATCCCAGGACCCTGAGATCATGACCTGAGCCGAAGGCAGCGGCCTAACCCACTGAGCCACCCAGGCGCCTGAAAATTGTAAATTTTTTGAAAGACATTAAAAAGTAACTCAGACAAAGAGATATGTCCTGTTCTGGCTAGGAAACATCGATATCATAAAGATTTCAGTTCTTCCTGAGCTGACCTATAGTATAGGTTCAGTGCAATTCCTACCCAGGAACTTGACAAGCTAATGTTACAATATATATGGAAGGTGTGTTGAAATATGTATCAGAGAAAAGACCTCCCAAGATGAAAATCAGAGTGGAAAGACTTGCCATCCTGGAAATCAAGATTTATTTTCAAGCTTTAGTAATTAAGGTATTAAGATAAGCAAATATACTGATGGGGGAAAAGAAAAAAGCAAATAGGCCCAACACATACAGAACCTTGATATAGGAGAGGAGTAGCATCGTAAAGCGGTGGAGGAGGATCCCAAACTCATCCCTCACACAAAAAATCAATTACTGGGGGATTAGGGACTTTAACATGAGAAACACAACTTTTAGGGCATGGAGAGATGACTAGGTGGAACACAGAGGGTTTTTTAAGCGGTGAAAATATTCTGTAGGTTATAATCATGGTTTTATGTCATTATACATTTGTCTGAATGCACGGAATGTGCGTTCACCAAGAGTGAACCCTACTGTCATCTGCGGCTTTGGGTAATTATAATGTGTGAATGTACTTCTTCAGTTATAACACATGTACGGCTCTGGTGGGGGATAGTGACAGTGGGAGAGACTCTATATGTGTGAGGACAAGGTGTATATGGGAAATCTCTGTACCTTCCTCTCAATTTTGTTATAAACATAAAACTCTCTTTAAAAAAATTGTCTTTATTTATTTATTTATTTTTAGGCATGGAGCACAATGCAGGGCTTAAACTCATGACCCTGAGATCAAGACCTGAGCTGGGATCAAGAGTCAGACACTTAACTGATGGAGCTACCCAGGTGCCTCCCCAAAACTAACTTTAAACAAAACTGAATTGGGGGAAACTGGAAGGGGAGAAGAACCATGAGAGACTGTGGACTCCGAGAAACAAAGTGGGGTTTTGGAGGGGAGGTGGGGTGGGGGGATGAGTGAGCCTGGTGGTGGGTATTGAGGGCATGTATGGCATGGAGCACTGGGTATGGTGCATAAACAACGAATCTTAGAACACTGTATCAAAAGTTAATGATGTATTTTTTTTCCCCAAGATTTTATTTATTTATTTGATAGAGAGACACACACAGCAAGAAAGGGAACACAGGCAGGGGAAGTGGGAGAGTGGGAGAGGGAGAAGCAGGTTTCTCACCAAGCCGGGAGCCCAATGTGGGGCTCGATCCCAGGACCCTGGGATCACGACCTGATCCAATGGCAGGAGCCATCCGTATTTAAGCAATCTTGATTTCTATCTTTCTCAGACAGTAAGCCAACAATTTCCCTTTGCACATGAGCTAATTTGGTTGGATTTCCGTTGCATGCAACCAGAACCTCCTGACGTGTATGTTATATTTTTCTTTTTTTAAGAATTAAAAAAAATTATTTCATTCATTTGACAGAGAGAGAGAATGTGTGCACAAGCAGGGGGAGAGACAGAGGGAAAGGGAGAAGCAGGCTCCTTGCTTGGCAAGGAGCCTGACACAGGGCTCGATCCTAGGACCCTGAAATCATGACCTAAGCTGAAGGCAAATGCCCAACCGACTGAGCCACCCAGGCAGCCCCCCCATTTTTCTTTTTTTAGAAGAAGTTGATTTTATGAAATTTTCAATCACATACAAGAACATATGTAATAGATATAATAGGAGATATCAAAGTATTCACACAAGAAACAAATTTTCACAAAGACCACTGGCATCTCTGGTGTGCTTCCTCCTGGGCTCATCCCTCTCCTAGCCACCAAAAAGACCCACTGTTTTGATTAGGTATCTTTTTTTTTTTTTTTGCTTTCCATTGTAGTTTTGCTTATATGTAGATATCTGTTATAGGCTGAATTCTATTTCCCCAAATTCATACGTTGAAGTCCTATGTAGCTAAATCTACAAAAGATGGAAAGTAAAATTCCTGAATATGTTAATTGTGAAAGTTCCATATTAGTTCATCTTCAAAAAATGAGTGCTTTACCATAATTACATAACAAGTTTTAAAATTTACATGTGTTTCTTTTTTGAAACATCCATAACCTGGAAAAATGTAATTATGTGTACATGACTACATGGTAAAATGTTTACTCTTGAATCCACAAGCCAATCAATCCCCAAAAACCGATCTCAAAGGGTGTCAAATTCTTGCACTCAGAAGAGAAACATTTATCAAGAAAAGAAAAATAAGGACATTTCATATGACAAAATGAAACTACTTTTGTTTGTTGTTGCAATGAATGACATTAAAACCAAATAGGCTCATGAAAACCTGAAGAGAGATTATGGCTTTACTACTCTCTAAACTGATGGTATTTATATCTCTAAGAAAGGACACTAAATGATGTGACAATTACACAGGGCTCTCATTGGCAGTGGAAACATTATTCAAGAAGATGTGAATAAAGCATCAAGTGGATAGAATTGGATTATGTTTCTCCCCTTTGCAATTCTTCTTTTTTTTTTTTAATTTTAAGATTTTATTTATTTGACAGAGATCACAAGTAGGTAGAGAGGCAAGCAGAGAGAGGGGGGAAGCAGGCTCCCTGCTGAGCAGAGAGCCAGATGTGGTCCTTGATCCCAGGACCCTGGGATCATGACCTGAGCTGAAGGCAGAGGCTTTAACCCACTGAGCCACCCAGGGCACCCTCCCCTTTGCAATTCTTGAGGAGGCAGTGTTTTGCACACTGGTGGGAGGAGGAAAGAAATATTAAAAAGTCATCACAGTACATTCAGCATTTACACGTTGCATGTACCAAGGACTCCATTTACTAAGCACCTACTATGAGCCATGAACTACATGTTGAATCACATTACATGCAGTTTCTTCCACATTTTTCTCTGGCTTAATTGAATTTAACCAGGTCAAAAGCTTCTCTATAGAGACAAAAAAAATAGATCAGGAGTTGCCTGGGGGTAAAGGAGGGAGTGTGGGTTGAATGTCATTTGTTTTCTAAATTGGATTTTTGAGGTTGATTGGCTTATCTAATCAACAACAAACTTTAACATATAATTACAGTCGAACCTTGAACAACACGGTTGGAACTGCTTGGATCCACTTATACATGAATTTTTTTTATATAAATATAGTTTAGTACTGCAAGTGTATTTCTTTTTTTTTTTTAACACATTCTAAATTTTATTTATTTATTTGAGAGAAACAGTGAGAGAGAGTATGAGCGAGAAGGTCAGAGGGAGAAGCAGACTCCCCATGGAGCTGGGAGCCCGATATGGGACTCGATCCCAGAACTCCAGGATCATGACCTGAGCCGAAGGCAGTCGTCCAACCAACTGAGCCACCCAGGCATCTCCTGCAAGTGTATTTTCTCATTCTTGTGGTTTTCAAGATTTTATTTATTTATTTATTTATTTGACAGAGAGAGAGAGAGAGAGAGATCACAAGGAGGCGGAGAGGCAGGTAGAGAGAGGAAGGGAAGCAGGCTTCCCACCAAGCAGAGAGCCTGATGTGGGGCTCGACCTCAGGACCCTGGGATCATGACCTGAGCCAAAGGCAGAGGCCTTAACCCACTGAGTCACCCAGGCGCCCCTCTTATGATTTTCTTAATAACACCTTCTTTTTTCCTAGACTACTTTATTGTATAAGCACAGTATATAATACACCTGACATACAAAATATGTGTTAATCAACTGCTTATGTTCTCTGTAAGGTTTCCAGTCAACAGTACATTATTAGTAGTTAAGTTTAGGGAAGTCAAAATTTGTATGTGGATTTTCAACTGTGCGGAGGTTCAGCACCCCGATCCCTGTGTTGTTTGTTCAAGGGTTAACAGTACTGATTCTTTCAGGTTACAGTTGTTTCAAAAGATGTGCATATAAATCATAATGGGAACTTTTGGAGTGATGGTGGTGCTCTAGAACTAGATGGTGGTGATGGATGACTTCTCAAAAGATTTTTTTTCCCCCCAAATGCTACTCATTTAAAAATAAGACCCAAGGTGATATTGAAATTTGGTACTAAGAGTAAAAACACTTAAGTGTATCAACTATTATGTGAAATAAGTATTTGTGTCACCAGCTAGTTCCCCAAGACCTGGCCTTTACAACTCAGTTGCTTGTGCTCACTAACCTTTGTCTTACACATTTCCCCAAAATCTTTTTTTCTGGCTTCCTCTACACTCAGGCCAATGAAACCCCAGAGCAACCCCCAGGTGATGGAAACCAGCCTCACCAGGTCCAGGCCCAGAACTCCCACACCTTTTGAGCTAAACCTGAGCTGCACCTGCACAGATGGACCATGGAGTTATCTCATTATAATACTAATATCCTCTCAAGGAGGAGCCTTAGCCTCATTTACATAACACACAATGTATGTATAGGCATGTTTCCTTAAGGCATATCTGTGACTGTATGCCCCTCTCTACAGAGGATGGCAGGTTTCCTTATCTAAATATTCATCCTAACCCTAAACTAAAGGAACCCAATCAGCCTCTCTCAGGGCGTCAAAGCTTTGGAAGCTATTCCCTGTGATCTCCTGATTTGCTACAAATAGAAGTTTTATTTGTTGGACAACTCAACCTCACACAGTTTCAGACTCACCAAGGAGTGAACTCATTTTGGTTAGGTTACATTTGTGTATGAGAAATGCTTCTAAAGAACGATTACAAAATTTGATCTGGGTTTTCATGACTATTTTATCTTACAGTTAATGATGTATTGCTAGAATTTTTAAAGCTCAAGCAATAATTATGCCCATGATCAACATTTAATTCTATTTAGTAGACAAGTTTTAAGGTGTCATATTTAATTAATGATTACACACACAGCTATGAAAACATCTATCTTGGCTCTTGTAGTTTATGCAAATTTTACATAATTATTCCCCAGAGAGAATAGTCCACTTAATGTAAAACTCTTAAACTTGATTTAAATTGCTTTTTCTTTATCATGAGTGATATAACAACATCCTTATTATCATACTGTAGAAAACTACATCTCGATAAAATTTGACTTAATTTTGACTCCAAACTTGTTCAACCTTTAGATATGGATCAGCTGAAATACACAAAAAATACAATTATTTGTGTCCTCAGAAAAGTAGGTGACCTCATTAAATCCACATTTGAAATTTTCTGTTATTAACTGAAGTACACTAATATCACAAATAGGAACAGGTGGAATCATCTATAAACCTGTACTTGTGTCCAAGTTGTCAGATGTTAAAAGCAAAGAAGTCATTTTCAGAGTGTGCTGCCATTAGGGTGTATCACAGGTTCCCTCCAGCCACAGACCCTTTGCACACACTGTTTGCATGTTTGCCATGCTCTTCATTCACCCCTCATATCTGAGTTCTGGCATTTCTTCCTGTAGGAAGTCTATCCCCAGCCCCCAAGTCAGATCAGACTCCCTTGTTAAACACTCTCCCCCTCCAAGAGGCATTCATTTCCTTCTAGAGCATTTCCTTGGATTGCAATTGCATAATCATTAAGTCAAAAGTTGAATTAATGCTGATCTCCCACAGTTCTACCCACCAGGGGAACAGAGTCCTTATCTTGTTTTGCTCCTTATTGACTGTATCTCTTTCTACTAACAAGTGCCTGGCACAGAACAAACACATAAAGTATTATTCCTTGAAGGAGGAAAGAAAGAAAAGAAAAACAGCATGCTAGAATATTTTCCTGGAGCCATCCTGCTTGAGGTCCAGCCAACCTCACCAAAGAGGGAAAGCGGGTGATTGGAGTCACACTTTGGGAAAGCAATATGATTGTGACCATGTGCCTCCAGGCAAGCCAATCAGACCTGTTCTCTCCCAGGAATTTAAATCTTGAGGGGATTATATAGGACAAACCCTTAGAGGTAAAACCTTATCTGGAGTGCCCAAGGTCCTACAAAGACAAGCTGCCAGCTTTTGTTCCATTGGGCCCGGGAGCAGCCTTTTGGCTTTGCTCTCTGAGACATGGTTCTTCAACTTTCATTTACATCCTGTGAGTTACTCCAGAATTTTTTATTTTTGCTCAAATTTGCCGAAGTTCCGTTCTTTTGCTCATAGCCAAAGAATTCCAACTGTTACATTTTCCTATCTCCTTTATACTGATCGGATGTAGACTTCTATATTGCAATACTTCTCAAGTCTAGGGACTCATGCTTTAAATTGTAGCTAAAGGAGTATGCTTCATTTAACCTACACAAGTGCTCAAACACAATGATTGCCTGGACCTGTTGTTTTAAATTGACCCAGACAACCCCGCTTCCCAGCCCTCCTCCTGCTGGTGCATTTCTAACACACCTTCTGCAAGACCCTGTCTATTTTCTACCTCCAAACTGTGATGTGTGGGGTGCTTTTTTTTTTTACATCCAAGTAACCTTTCTCAAAATTCAATCAGCTCTTTAAGTTCCACCTCCCTAAAACATAAAACTTCAGCTCCGTGGACTCCTTCATTTCTCTGGAGCTCGCCTACCTCTACCCAACCTTCTTCCTTCCTTCCTGTCTCTGAATGAGAGACTTCTTCCTCCAGAAACCTGGGCAGCTCAGTCAGTTGGTTGTCTTCGGCTATAAAGACCCTGATCCCAGGGTCCTTCCTGAGTCTCACAACAGGCTCTTTGCTCAGCAGGGATCCTGCTTCTCCCTCTCCCTGCTGCTCCTTCTGCCTGCTGCTCCCCCTGCTTAGGCTCTCTCTCTCTCTCTGACAAATGTGTACATAAAATCTTTAAAAAGAAAAAAAAAAAAAAAAGAGGGGCGCCTGGGTGGCTCAGTGGGTTAAAGCCTCTGCCTTCGGCTCAGGTCATGATCTCAGGGTCCTGGGATCGAGCCCTGCATCGGGCTCTCTGCTCAGCAGGGAGCCTGCTTCCTCCTCTCTCTCTGCCTGCCTTTCTGCCTACTTGTGATCTCTGTCTGTCAAATAAATAAATAAAAATCTTAAAAAAAAAAAGAAAAAGAAAAAAAAGAGAGAGACTCCTTCCTCATTAAGGCAATCTTCCACCTGTGCCGACCTGTCTGTCTCTTCCGGTGCCATCCTCTTGGCAGTCCCAGTGAGCATTCGCCGAACTTGGGACAGCTCCAAATACTTTGCCTGCATTACCTCATTAAATCCTGACAACTGCCTTAGGAGGCGGGGAGTACTATTGCAGACCCAGGAGATAAGGCTCAGAGCAGTTAATTAACTCTAGATGAGTTCAGGATACAACATTTGGCCCATACAATTCAACACCTGAACGTGCGTGTGCTCTGAAACACTATGTTTTTCTGCCTCAATATTGTGCAAACCCACAGCCCCTCCCCAAATTAGTTTTACTGGATCCTGCATCTTCCCATGGCCTTCTCTTCAATTTCCAGTCACTAAATGCACTATAGTCTAGCTTCTGGCCTTTAAAAAAGAAAAAAAAAAAAAGAAAGATTTATTTTATTTATTTATTTTACAGACAGAGAGAGTAAGCATGCTTGTGCCCACGAGCACATGTATACACACGCACTCAGGTATTAGACAGGGAGGAGGAAGGAGATCAGAGGGAGAGGATTCCCCGCTGAGCACAGACCTCAATGTGGGGCTCCATTCTACAACCCTGAGATCATGACCTGAGCCATAATCAAGAGTCAGAAGCCTAACCGACTGAGCCACCCTAGCTTCTGAGCATCCCTAGCTTCTGCCCTTTTGATCCCACTAAATCTGCTACAGTTCTCATCACAAAAGAGATCTTCCACACACAGAGTATCTCGTAACTATTGAATTGATCCATCCATTCACCAAATTATTTTGAGCACCCATTCTGTTCCAGACACTGCAGGATATGCACTGGGTGAGCAAAACAGATGGGATCCCTTCCATCACATATGTGAGATATCAGTGACCTCCTACTTGCCAGGTCCAGAGACCACTCTGGCCACTTCTCATTTTTTTTTCCAGTTGATCTCTGTAGTGCTGGTCATGCCAACCATGTCCTTCTTGAAATTTGGGGCTTTGGCTTCCACGAGCCTCTTATCCCTGCCCTCCCTCTCCTAGGACCACATCTTCTCAACTGCTTTGATAAGTTCCTCCCTTTTTTGTCAATCCCTTAAATGATTGAGTTCCTCAGAGTTCTATCACGAAGCACTTCAAAGTCATTAAGCTGCAAACTCAGTTTTCCCCACACCCCATTCTCATCTTTCCCTCCTTATTCCCTTGTTCTTGCTAACGTCAGCATTTGATATCTAATCTCTCTTTCTCTTTCTGCCCCTACACTCTCATACAACGGTCAAAAAATTCTCATAGTATTTTTCATCTTTAGAAGTTCAATTTGGAAAAAAAAAAAAAAAGAGAAGTTCAATTTGGGAGGTCCCTGGTTGGCTCAGTTGGTAGGGCATTCAACTCTTGATCTTGGGGTTGCACTTGGCTTTTTAAATATGCGCAATATAGTTATAACAGTTGTTTTCATGTTTTTTTTTTTTCTCTGCTAATTCTAATATCCGTGTGGGTTCTTAGTCAGTTTCAATTGATTGATTCTTCTTCTTCTTCTGGACCACGTTTTTCTACTTCTTTGTATGTGTGGTAATCTTTGATTGGATGCCAGACAGCCGAGTACTGAATGTTTTGTAATCCTATAACTCTTCTTGAGCTTGCTCCAGGAGGCAGTTAAGTAAATTGGGAAAAGTTTTATCCTTTCTAGTTTTTCATGATTTGTTAGCGAGGTCCAGAGCTGTGCTCAGTCTAGGAAAAATTATTCCTCAATACTGGGGGGTAGAAAAAAAAAAGGAAAACCTTCCTGATTGATCTACCCAACACCATAAATCATTGGTTTTTCCATTCTGGCTGGTGGAAATTGTTACTGCTTCTGGCCCTGCATGGGTGTCAGGTACTATTCTTTCTAATCCTTTTGAATGGTTCTTTCCCTGGTGTCATACACAAGCTGGTCAGTACTCTGCTGAATACTGGAGGGGATGTCTGCAAATCTACAGGCTCTCCCTCTCCATTACTCTCTTGTCTCCAATGCTCTGTTCAATGAACTCAACTGTCCTGGTCTCCCCAGACTCTTAACTCTTTCTCTTTGATCAGGGAGACCTCTGGACTCCATATGTTCTCCTCTCCCTGCATTGCAGTCTAGAAACTCTCTTAAGGCAGTAAGTTGGGGCGACCAATCAGAGCATTCATCCCACTTGTTTACTGTTTCACAGGGATCTCTGTTCTTTGTTGTCTGATGTCCAGTGTTTTGAAAAAATATAAATATAAATAAATATATCAAAATATACATATATATGTGTGTATATATGTATATACAGTTTCAGGAAGGAGGGTAAATCCAGCCCTATTATTCCATACTGATCAGAAGAGGAAATCTTGTAGTGAAATCTTAACAGATCACCTTGCCTCAAACTTCTGTAATCTGTTCTCACTTCACCAGAGTTATTTATTTTTTTTCCTGAAACATCAATCTCTTAGTATCCCCCTGCTTAAAGGTCTTTTATGGCATTCTCATTACTTACAGAGTAAAACTTAAGCTGCTTAGTGTGGTATATTTCATGCCTCCATGATGAGATCCCTTCCCAAACCTCCACCTTCATCCCTTGCCATTCCCCCATAGGTACTGTTGCTTCTAACCATTTCAAGGCATTAATTGTTGTCTTCTCCATCCCACCAACAAGCGCGTACCAGCACCTACTTCCCTGTCTTTGAACACATTGTTTCTTCTACCTGGAATATTCTTTTCCTCTTCCACGTGGTGAAATCTTCTTTAACCTAGAAGATCTTTTTAAGCATCTGTAAACTTTCCCCAGACCTGCCCATCCTTACCAGGTAGAATCACTCCCTTACCTTTTTGCACCGTTATGAACTAAATCTTGTATATGTCCCTTTAACCGCATTTGTCACACTATATTACGTTGTATGCATTTGCTTATATGTCTGTTCCCAGTAATATCTAATATACTCCATGAGGGCAAAGAATGCACTTCCTTCATCTTTTTTTTAAAAAGATTTTATTTATTTATTTATTTACATTTTATTTATTTATTTGACAGAGATCACAAGTAGGCAGAGAAGCAGGCAGAGAGAGAGGGGGAACCAGGCTCCCCGCTGAGCAAAAGCCCGATGTGGGGCTCGATCCCAGGACCCTGGGATCATGACCTGAGCTGAAAGCAGAGGCTTTAACCCACTGAGCCACCCAGGCACCCCTTATTTATTTATTTTAGAGAGAAAGAGAGTGTGCATGCACACGTGAGATGGGAGGCAGAGAGATAAAGAATCTCAAGTAGACTCTGTGCTGAATGCAGAGTCCTATGCAGAGCTCAGTCTCATGACCCCAAGATTATGACCTGAGCCGAAATCAAGAGTTGGACATTTAACCAACTGAGCCACCCAGGTACCCCCACTTCCTTCATCTTTGTATGCCTGGTGTTAAATTCATCCAACCAATGAACATTTCCTGAGTTCTAGGTCCTCGAGGCACAGCATTAAAAAACACAGGGTCTTTGCCTTTATGCAGTTTATATGGGCGTGAAAGAGGCAGCTAATAAACAAATAAAAGTAGGGCATATTTAGAGAACAGAGAAGAGAGCCCGATTAAAAGGCTGTTCCAGCCATCTAGAGAACAGAGATGATACTAGCTTGGAATAGGGTGTGGGAAGGGAGGAGAAAGGGGAGAGAACTGGATCCACTTGAGACACATTTCTGAGATAAAGTCAGAAGGGTTTGTAGATGGATTTTTTGTGGGTGGGAAGGGAAGGGGAAAAAATTAGGAATGACTTTTAAAGGATAGGTACCTAGTAAATTGTGTATGAATAAGCTCCTTGATAATTAAAAACTGGTTTTAAAAAGATGAAACTAAAGGGGCTCCTGGGTAGCTCAGTCGGTTAAGCGTCTGACTTGATTTTGGCTCAGGTCATGATCTCAGGGTTGTGGGACTGAGCCGCACATCATACTTCATGCTCAGCAGAGAGTCTGCTTGAGATTCTCACCCTCTCCCTCTGCCCCTCACCTGCTCATGCACATGTTCTCTCTCTCTCTCTCTCAATTTAATAAATAAATGAATCTAAAAAAAAAAAAAGATGAACCTATAGAATTGATTCAGCATCCAACTGGCCAATTTCACTGGGAAAACTTGCCTTGTACTGACTAGTTACCATAGAATAGAAACATTGAGCAAAATGGGTGAAGGTGGTAAAAAGGTACAAAATTCTAGGTGTAAGATAAATAACTCCTGGGATGTAATATATAGCATGATGACTTAGCTAACTATACTGTATTGTATATGTGAAAGTTGCTAAGAGGTAGATCTTAAAAGTACTCATCACAAGAAAAAATTATAACTATGTATGATGATGGATATTAACTAGACTTATTGTGGTGATCATTTTGCAATATATACACATATAAAAAATTATTATGTGGCCCACCTGAAACTAATTTAATGGTATACATCAATTATATCTCAATAATAATACAAATTAATTTTACATTAAGGTTAAACTCCAGAGTTGAACTAATTAAGCTTTATAGTTGCTTATGGTCTGAACTTACTCAAGTTATAGAAATTTTCAGGGTTTTAATTTTATCAACTGTATCATGGAGGTAATATTAGTAAGTATAGTTTAGGGGTTTTTTTAAAGAATAAACTGAGAAAAAAAGAATAAATTGAAATGCTTTTAAAGCCCTCAGTACTATGTCTAATATAGTAGGTATCCAATAAAAGGGAGCTAATTTCAAGAAAGTACTAGTGAAACAACCAATTAATTAGTTATTTTGTTGTTCTGTGTTCAAGAAGAATATCATGATTAAAATTTTTGTTCCTATCCAGTGATTCTCTGTAGAAATAAAGTTGGGTAATTTTTGCTGTGATGTATTTTGTGTTCTGTTAAAATTAAAGAAGCTTTCAAAAATACATACGAAATAAGATACAAAATTTAACTATTACAAAAATCTTTCCAACAGAATGAAAATTTTATAATGATTTAATACCTTCAAGTATCTTTCTAAAGTGGCCCATTTCCATATATTTCTAACATTGAAAGAAGAACCTGTTGGTGCATCTTCTAGCTGAGGCAAGAAGTTCTTAGTTCTCCTGAGCCTTTCTTGGGGAAATGTGGGTGGACCCTGAAGAGAAGAAGTTTGTGTCCCCAGCAGGGAAGCAGTAGACAAGGTTTGTTGCTAAGTTCTTTAGAAATCAGGAATGAATGAGATGAACATTGGTTTATCATGAGTGAAAGGAGAGGCAAGTGGGATTTCAGAATGGTAATGACGATGAGAAGGAGGGAAGAAAAATATCAGGGCCCAGTGAAGAGCAGCACCTTAGAAAGACACATTACTCCAAAGGCTAGCAAGGAAAGACATCAGGTGATGGGTGTTTTTACATAATCTATAGAAAGGAAGAGAGAGAGGGAGAGAATATATACAAGAGGATAATAGTAGGAGTGAAGGCTGGCAATCCTTTTTTTTTTTTTTTAAGATTTTATTTATTTATTTGTCAGAGAGAGAGATTGCACAAGCAGGCAAAGTGGCAGGCAGAGGAAGAGAGAGAAGGAGCTCCCCACTGAGCAAGGAGCCCTATGTGGGATCATGACCTGAGCGAAAGGCAGCAGCTTAACCGACTGAGCCACCCAGGTATCCCAAGGCTGGCAATCCTTAAGAGCAATTATCTGTGGTAATACTGTGAACATATTATCACCATAATCCTAAAAGCTAACATCTGTTGTTATCTTCATTTTACAGGGAAAGAAACTGAGGCTCAGAGTGGCAAATTAACCACCCCCCACCGCACATGTCACAGGTGGTTAGCAGCAAAGCAGAGATTTGTTTTTCTTTTTTCAAATTTTATTTATTTATTTATTTGACAGACAGAGATCACAAGCAGGCAGAGGGGAGGGGGGAAGCAGGCTCCCTGCTGAGCAGAAAGCCAGATGTCGGGCTCAATCCCAGGACCCTGGGATCATGACCCAAGCCAGAGACAGACGCTTTAACCCACTGAGCCACCCAGGTGCCCTTAAAGCAGAGGTTTGAATCTGGTTCTGTTTAACCAGAGACTTTTCTTTCCTGCATCTTCCCATTTTGTCCTTGAAGTTCTTGCTAATGGGAGGAAAGCTGCAGATTCAGTAGAACCTGGGAGGGAAACCAAGGTGGTGGGGGAGAGGGGATGCCAAGAAAATTTACTGGCAAAATCTCTTATCTTCAGTTCTTTTTTTTTTTTTTTTAAAGATTTTATTTGACAGAAAGAGATCACAAGTAGACAGAGAGGCAGGCAGAGGGAGAGGGAAAAGCAGGCTCCCTGCTGAACAGAGAGCCTGACACGGGACTCGATCCCAGGACTCTGGGATCATGACCCGAGCTGAAGGCAGACACTTAACCACTGAGCCACCCAGGCATCCCTTATCTTCAGTTCTTAAATAAAAATCAATTTAACTCTCTTTGCATTTGATTTTTTTTTAAGTCTTGCAAAAAAGTGTAATCTTACATCATGGTAATGAAACATGAAGATTCCCAAGTAATTTTCTGTAAGGAGGTTTATTTTCCAAAGTCAAACTTGAAGTACCAACGAGTTCAGACAATCACTCAAATCTTGTGAGAATGAGAGTCTCTCAGTGTCTCTTTGGAAGTGATGATTCCTATTTCTGCTTAAGAATTAACTTTTCCTTTATTAACGAAGTATTTTTAATGAGCTTAATATAATTAGAAAATGTGTCTCTAAATCCCCAGGAAGGGAGTCATGACTTTGTATGATTTTATATTTTCTATGTTAACTATTTAAAACCACAAATTTTCAGCTTAAGTAAGTTTCATTGTGAATATGTCCATGTTATTATTGCATAGGAAACTGGACCTATGCTGCCATCTGCTGTGTCAAGATTAGGTGAAAAATCATCCTCATAAACTATGATTGAGGAATACAAAATATACCTGTATTACTGCACTTTATAGAAAACGAGTGCAAGGGAAAAGAAATGCCTACAGTTATATATTTCAAACTGTATTGAAAGTGTGAGGAGGGATTTATGTGTGTTTTGAATATGACATGAAAAAGATAATAAAGAACAATATAACAAAACTTATGTCCCCACCATCTATATGTAAAAAATGAATATTACCAGAGCGCCTGGGGGGCTCAGTGGGTTGAGTGACCGACTCTTGGTTTCGGCTCAGGTCATGATCTCAGGGTTGTAAGATCAAGACCTGAGTAAGGTTCCACATTCAGAGCAGAGTCTGCTTGAGATTCTCTCCTCTGCCCAGCCCCCAACCCCATGGGCTCTCTCTTTTTCTCTCCCTCAAATAAATACATAAATACATAAATAAATAAAATCTTAAAAGAAGAAAGAAAGGAAAAATGACTATTACCAATGCCTTTTTTTCTTGCTGGTCCCATTGTCCACCACTCTTAGACCCCTGCCAAAGAAATCCCTCTCTGATGTCATGTTTATTTTTTTTTAAAGATTTAATTTATTTATTTGGCAGACAGAGATCACAAGTAGACAGAGAGGCAGGCAGAGAGGAGGAAGCAGGCTCCCTGCTGAGCAGAGAGCCTGATGCGGGGCTCGATCCTAGGACTCCGGGATAACGACCCGAGGCAAAGGCAGAGACTTTAACCCACTGAGCCATCCAGGTGCCCCTGATGTCATGTTTATCACTGGAAATGTTTTAATAAGCAAATGTATACATTTATTTTTTGTAAGATATTTTATTTATTTGACAGAGAGATCACAAGTGGGCAGAGAGAGGAGGAAGCAGGCTCCCTGCTGAGCCAAAAGCCCGATTCAGAGCTTGATCCCAGGACCCTAAGATCAGGACCTGAGCAGTGGCTCAGTGGCTTAACCAACTGAGCCACCCAGGCATCCCTCTCTCTGGGTATTTCTTACTATCTTTCTCAGATTTGCTGACCTTTCTCAGATTTGCGCAATTAAGACCTTCATCCTTCACACCTGAAAAACTTACTTAATTTAATTTTGCTTTTGCCTAATATATTGTTGGTCCTTTGATCTATATCATCTGCTCCTAGTGTTATATTTAGGGCAGCAAGTTATACAGATGGATGCCACATTCAGTAGGCCAAATTGAGGAGTCTTTATTAAAAAGTCGGCGGCTGCGAGGTGGCTTATACACTCCAAAATCTCACAGCTCCAAATGAGCTCAGGGGTAGACTTATAAAGGCATAAGTTACAACCTGTTGCCAGTTTCTAAAAATTGCCAAGCACAGTACAGAAGCAAAAATGCTGGGTTAAGGAGATATTTAGGGTAGGGGTACATTTCCTGAAATTGTTATGTCTGGAGTATTTTGTGTTTTTTTTTTAGTTAAGGTTGCAATAACACAGGTATAATAATATGACTGTGTTATAAAATGCCCCCTTTTATAAAGATGGCTTGATTTTACCAGGTTCATTTCCTAGGTGTCTCACTAGAGACAGAGAAGACAGCTAATTACTGGCTCTGCAGAGTGGTGGTCACCAATGAATCACAAACCCTGCTTCACAGTAATGCTGTTTAAGGAGGAAAAGTGAATTCCACAAATGGAGGATGCAGGAAGGTCTTCCCAATTGTGTATTTCTGAGAGGCTTTTGAACAATTTCAAGCAAAACTGCAGAAATCAGCCTAGGATGCAACTTTCCAAGGTAGGGTTTTAATGATTGTGTATCATACAAAGGTGGGTGTGCTCATGTGCTCTAGGAAGAAAACCACAGAAGTAGACAGCAGGTGGGGCACCTGGGTGGCTCAGTGGGTTAAAGCCTCTGCCTTCAGCTCAGGTCATGATCCCAGGATCCTGGGATCAAGCCCTGCATCTGGCTCTCTGCTCGGCAGGGAGCCTGCTTCTTCTTCTCTCTCTCTGCCTGCCTCTCTGCCTATTTGTGATCTGTCTGTCAAATGAATAAATAAAATCTTTAAAAAAAAAAAAAAAAAGAAGTAGACAGCAGGGTCCTTATTCACTGACAGTGAAAAGGGTTTTAGGTAGTCCTGATAGTAAAAGACTTCACAGTTTTACAGTTCTACCATCAATCCAAATGCCCCTGCACCAACTGCTGATGCTTGAGATACATGATATAATCATGTTGTAAGTGTGCCTCGGTGGCTCAGTGGGTTGAACCTCTGCCTTTGGCTTGGGTCATGATCTTGGGGTCCTGGGATCGAGCCCCATGTTGGGCTCTCTGCTCAGTGGGGGGCCTGCTTCCCCCTCTCTCGCTGCCTGCTACTCTGCCTACTTGTGATCTCTCTCTCTCTCTGTGTGTCAAATAGATAAACAAACAAACAAAAATTAAAAAAAAATCAGGTTGCAATATAAATTAAGAGCGATTGATACACTGCCACAACTGCCAGTAAGAAATGTTGAAGGGTATCTGATACACTGGTAGAGTGGAACTGTGGAAGTGATTTTTTTTTCAAAAAACCCTTTATTAATTTGAGAGAGAGAGTGGTATTAGTGAAAACCTTGATAGATATCAAAAATATATGTCAGTTATCATCTTACTGGTTCACTTCAGATACATCCTTTACATCTCTGTGAAAATGGGCCCTTTAAGTATTTTTCTTTGTAGCTGACAGCATGTTAAGCTTTCTTAGTAGAGGGGGCTGGAGAGACACTGCAGGAGGAAAGGGTCCTGTCCTTGCTTCCAGTGTTTTCACTTGGCAGGCTCCTTGACATCCACCATCTTTGTGGAAGAGGCTTCGCACACTTTCCAGCTTCTGCAGCACTGGCAGCTTCTCCAACATCAGGCTCATGGAGCATAGGCAGTATCTCCAGGGTCCAGCCCCCAGCACACAAGTCCTCAGCATTTAACTCTTGTACAGCATAGTGGCCAGTAGCACCCAGCCATCAGCAACTTCCCCCAGCAACCCTCTCAGGCAGTACTGTAGTGGCATGCCCCTGGTGCCATACCTCCTCCAAAATATTGCCCCAGGAACCTAGAGGATGGATTTCTGGCAAGATCCTCCAGTAAGTTCTGGATCTCTGTCCTGTGGGATAAGGGAGCTATTCTTCGAGGGCTCTATCTAAGCGGCTCCTTGTATCTGTTATTCCCATATTTTTTAGAGTTCTCTTTATTTTTTTAAAAGATTTTATTTATTTATTTGACACAGAGAGAGAGATCACAAGTAGGCAGAGAGGCAGGCAGAGAGTGAGAAGAAGCAGCAGAGAGGGAGAGAGGAGGAAGCAGGCTCTCCACTGAGCAGAGAGCCCGATGTGGATCCCAAGACCCCGAGACCATGACCTGAGCCGAAGGCAGAGGCTTTAACCCACTAAGCCACCCAGGTGCCCCAAGTTCTCTTTATTTCTTAGAGGCAATCTCTCATTATGCCAAACCCCTACTAACTATTATCATAGTTAATAATTCTCCATATTAAATTTTCCCTGTTCAAATTGCCACGTGGCTTCTCTCTCTTGACTGGACCCAGACTGTTACAAACTCCTGGAAACAAAATAAACAGAAAACACCTTTTCAACTTGAAGGTAGCTTACTGGGCACTTGAGAAAGGCAGAAGTTTCCATAACAAAAAAGTGTTTACTCATACAGGAATAAAATATAGGGGCACCTGGGTGATACAGTTGGTTAAGTGTCTAACTCTAGATTTTGGCTCTGGTCGTGATCTCATGGATTGTGAAAATGACCCCCACACTGAGCCCTGCTTTCAGTGGGGAGTCTGCTTGAGATTCTTTCTCTCTCTGTCTCCCTCTGCCCTTCCCCCACAAATAAGTAAATAAATCCTCAAAAAAAGAAAAAGAAAATACAATATACAAAGAAATGGAAATGATTTACACATCTGGGGTTTAGATGACTGAGCAAAGTAAGAGCATGGAGTTCTTTTTTTAATGCTTTTATACAAACAGTTCAAATAATCATAACCATATTTGTTTACTTTTGGATAAGCAAGATGTATACCTGTTATTATGTTAGGAGGATCTCTGCAATGCCCTTAAGTTTGGCTTAATCAAAAGTTAAGTTCAGCAGAATCAGACAACCAAATGACTTACAAGCATTCCTTTCTCTGGTAAGATGACTCTTGGCTGGTTCTGTGGGACCCCATCAAGGTCCTCGGACCTGTCCAGCCTATATCAGTATGAATCCATTTATATGAAGTATCTAGAATAGGCAAGTCCATAGAAACAGAAATGAGATTAGAGGTTACCAGCGGGTTGCAGAGAAGGAGAAATGGGAAGTTATTGCTTAATGAGTACAGTTTCTATTTGGCACAACATTGTGCCACAGAATTGTACACTTGAAGATGGGTAACAGGGCAAATTTTATTATTATACCACAATAAAAATAAAAGATGTAGAGATTGGCTAAGTATTTACTAATAAATATACTATGTTGTTATTCTGTGTGGGGGAGAGAGATGATATTTAACAACCAAATGTAATCTGTACTCCTTAGTTGACTCTAGCTTTCTAAATAAAAAGCAATCAAAGATATTCTTAGGATAGAGAGGACAATTAAATACAGGCAGAACACTAGATGTTATCATGAAATGCTAATTTTCTTAGGTACAATAATAGTGCTATGGTTATATAAGAGAATTTCCTATTCCTAGGAGATAGTTACTTTAGTGTTTAAGGGCAAAGTGTTACAACATCTGTAACTTGCAAATAGTAATGCTAATAAAGGTGTATGGTAGGGGGCAGTGTATGGTTGTGCCTGCCCACGTGTGTGCCAATAGAGAGTAAGAGAGAGAAAGCATATATGACAAAATTTTAACAATCATCAAATCTAGGTAGAGGATATACAGGTGTTCATTGCACCCTTCTGTAATTTTTTATTTAAATATTTTCGTAATAATAAGTTAGAAGCAAAGTAACATTTTGAAAGTCACACCATTGTATCTCCCAGAAATACTCCTGTTAACATGTTGGTTTAAATCCTTTTTGTCTTTTTTTTCTATGCAAAGATAAGTATTCCTTACACAATACACACACACAAAAGCAAGGGATCAAACGTACATTGGTCCATGTTCATTTATTCAGTCAAGTTAATTAACACGTGCTTGTTTAAGTATATCTTCCAGAGACCAGGGACATACACGAATTTTAGAAGATCTCTGAGTTTTCACAGAATGTACCCTAAGAATTCATTGTGCCTCATTCATTACAACTACAGTTCATAAAAATCTTATGAGCAGACAGATGAAAATACTTGTGAGGTTTTAGTAATTGCATTATGATCCTCATCATGAAATAGTATTCCACCAACATAATAAAGTTGGCATTTTTTATTTTTGCTGTTCTTTCATTTCGCAAGTATTTACTGTCTACAATGTTCAGTGTCACGTGCTGCAAGGAAGTATGTAAGATACCAGCTGGCTGCCCTTCTGAAGCTCACTCTGACACAGGATTGTAAATGCATTACTATGGGGATCAAAAGGGAAGAGAATGGGGGGATAGAGAATGGGTTCCTGATTTACCAGCAGGGTCTTCCAGAGGAGGTTCTTGGAGGAAACGACTTTTAAATTTAGATTTTTAAGAATGAACGGGAGTTAGACTCATACACTAGTTCCGAACACAAACGGGCTTTGGGGTATTTGATAGTCCTCGGGCAAGTTGCTTAACCTCTCTGCGCTTCAGGGATGTTGTTGTAAAGCTCCAGTAACAAAGGGCTGGGGCACCTGGGTGGCTCAGTGGGTTGAAGCCTTTGCTTTCGGCTCAGGTCATGATCCCGGGGTCTTGGGATTGAGCCCCACATCGGGCTCTCTGCTCAGCGGGGAGCCTGCTTCCTCCTCTCTCTCTGCCTCTCTGCCTACTTGTGATCTCTGTCAAGTAAATAAATAAAATCTTAAAAAAAACAAAAAACAACCAAAGTGCTTAGATCCCTGTCTGGAACAAAAGAGCTAAATTTATTGAGTACTCCTTATTATTGCAATTTATTTTTTTTTAAAGATTTTATTTATCTATTGGACAGAGAGAGAGAGAGACAGCAAGAGAGGGAACATAAGCAGGGGGAGTGGAGAGGGAGAAGCAGGCTTCCTGCTGATCAGGGAGCCCCATGCAGGGCTGGATCTCAGGACCCTGGCATCGTGACCTGAGCGGAAGGCAGATGCTTAACGACTGAGCCACCCAGGTGCCCCTAATTATTGCAATTTACAAAGAGTTATAATGTACCAGGCTTCATGCCGAGCTCAGAGCCAGAAACTAGACAAACTCTGTACCCAATCTAGGAGTCTCTTCCCAATAGCCTGCCCTTCACCTTATTTTATACCCCAATAACCTCTCCTGCAAATATAAAATGTTCATTTCCTAAAAAGCTTATGCTTTTTGTTTCTCCACATTTTTGCCATCTACGCTTGAGCTGAGGTGCTTCTCCGAGCGCTCCGAGTGAAATCGGAGTGCTACAAGAGAAGCCAAGAGCCTCGGCACCCGAGAGGCAGGGTAGAGAGGCTGAGGCCCAGCCGACAACACCAGTTGCCCCTGCAGCCTCGCTCCCCTGTGAGCGCACCCGCCAGCACGCCCCACTTTGATTGGTCCGTTCTTCCGGCTCGCCGGCATCACTGTGTCCAATCGGAGCAGCGCTTGTTGAGCGGCGGCGGCAACCGGCGTACACAGAGTTTGCGCGTCCTGTGGAGAGAGCGAGAGGTCAGGCCATGAACCTGGGGTAAGCTGGGCCGAGAAGGGTGGTCTTTAGCGAAGGTGGGATTCAAGCTGGGTTGGCCCCTTGGAGCCTTACGTGGAACACCTTCGCAGCTTGCGCCGCCTTCAGCGGCTTTGCCCGGTTGCCCGAAGTGGAGAGGGGTTAGGGGCTAGGGGCCCGGGACGGCCTTTGCCACCGCCGTCGCTTTTCCACATCATAACTCGGAGTACATCTGCCAGGGACCTCTTTCGCCCTGTCACTGACCTCGGGGTGGTGACGGGGAAGAGACGATAAGCGGAGAGGGCAGATGGAGAGATAAAGCTTAGCGGCTTCCTGGGAGAAATCCTGGCCCAGGCCCCCGGTACTTAGCGCCTCTGGCTTTGGCGTCTTTTCAGGCTGTCGGCGCTCCCAGATGAGTTTAACCCCCGGAACGCTAGGAACCGGGTCTTCAGGGACCGAGGCGCTGCCAGTGCTTGGCTCCTGATAGACCCTCATTAAGTAGCGGTTGAGTCAAAAAGGACTGTTGCAGGGTTTTCATCCCTGGGAAGTGTAATATTTTAAGAAGATGAAAAGCCACCAAATTCAGACTGTTGCACGTCATGGAGCCAATGAATTTTGCGTTCTAGAATGTGGAGAGAGAGAGAGAGAGACCGAGAGAGAGAAAGAAAGAAGACATCAGCCCCTGAAGGAGTTTACAGTGCAGTCATGCCCAACAGGCATACTTGTCGGGTTCCTTTGGTTGGTTCCGTTTCACAGACGTAAACATGAACGGTTCTAACCCTGCCTCAGGGAAACCTTTAGAACCCACCCCCCCCCCCCCCCCCCCCAGTATTTTATCTTGACAAATTAAGTTGGGGTATTTTGATGTCCTCCACTGAGCGGCCCTGCAAATTTCGTTCTTCCCAAGTCAGACCTTTCCCAACCTTTCTCTTCTGGCCTCTGCTGGATTTAATTCTGTCTCTTGGGCAGCACTTTTGTCCCAATTGATGATTTAGTGACACACACCTTCCCCCCCCCCCTTCTCTTAGGAAACAGTGAATTAAATGGGAACTATTTTTGTTTTCAGTGGTTTTTTATTAGAATCTTACATTGAAGTTTCCTTGGCAGTGTCTGCTGTTAACTTTGTGCTTTTGCATTGAACATGCACAAATCAATTAGAGCCGCCAAAGTTCATTACAGATTTGTTGTTGTGATAGTAAGGAACTGTCACTATGCTAAAAAAGTTAATACTCCTGGTGGCAGTGTTATAGTTCACTTTGAAAGCTGTGGCATGCCGTAGAATGCATTAGTCATGAGATCTTTATGAAACTGGTAAACAGATACATTTTGCTCTTTTAACATAGGTGGGGAGTTTTGGTAACAGCATTCCCCCCCCCCCTCTCCAGTTGTAAGATTTAAGTAATGCTATGATGATTGAATTGTTGCTTACCAGTAAGAAAATGAAGTTTCATGTTAAAGATAACAAAGCTTTGCGTTATTGGAAACTTTCAGGATTTTTCTCCCTCTAGTGTTTAGTTTTATCTTGGATTGGAAAACGTTTTTTAATTAAAAGAATGGCTTACTATTTACAAGATTACTGTATAAATTCAAAAGAACATATTTACTTTCAAGATTCAAATGAGCCTTTCGTTTCTATTTAAAATGTTGCTGCTTCTTAAAAATGACAACTTTCTTTTATTTTTGCAGAGATGGTTTAAAGCTTGAAACTGAATTGTTGGATGGAAAAACCAAGTTAATATTATCTCCATATGGTATGCTGTGTTATCAGAATCTAAAATGTTAATTTTAAATTCCTAGATAAAATTTATATGAGTTTAATATACTTTTTCCTTATAATAGAGTAATATTTAAATGGTACTTTGCAGAAAGCTGTTTGGCTAACTTTCTCAGATTTATTTTTAGCCAAGTAAAGTCAGATTACGTCTCTGCTTACCACTGTCAGTATTTATTCATAAAACTTAATGCTTCAGTATATTTATGTTTAATATGTTGCCTAATAAATAATTTAGATGAAATCTATGTAATTATGTTCTGTACATGTAAAATGTGCTTTTATAGAAAATTAAATTTGTAGTAAGACCACAGTTGCTAAAGTTTTTAGGTTTTAATTTTAAAACTCCGTATACTTTGGTAGTCCTCTTTTTCACATTATTTTCTTTTTCTCTGATCTGTTTATAGTTCTACCTTGGAAAATAAACAGAAATGAAATAGAAATACTTGCACTACACTCTAAAAGTTAGAATACTCAGACAGGAACCTAAAGTTAATGCTTTGGGTGGTTAATATTTCTACTAAGTATCTTCTTAAAACAATGCTAATCAAAATTTTCTTTTATGACTGCCTTAGTATGTTTTTGTTTGATAGTTCAGTAATTATTGTTTTCTTTTGTAGAATGTAAATCAAAAAATTCTGTGAAGGTAAGCCAAATGAACTGACATGTTCTTAATGTAAAATGTGGTATTTTTTTTTTTTACAGTGGTTTGAAAATAATTCCTGTCAATATATTATAAGGGATATGAGATAATGATGAGAAGTTATTGTTCTCTTGCTTTCAGGCTGGTCCTTTCACAGAAATGGGATCATAATTTTTCAGTTTAAAAAGTCATACAGAACCTCTTTCTCTAGGTCAGTGCTGTCTAATAAATCTTTTTGTGATGATGGAAATGTTCTAAGATTAGTGTTTTCCAAGATGGTAACCAGTCACTAGTCGTATGTAGTTACTGAACACTTAAAATGTGGCTAGTGTAACTAAGGAAGTGAATTTTTAATTTTGTTTAATTTTTAATGCAGATTTAGTAGTTATTATGCAGTGCATATAACATTAACTCAGGGCAGTTCCTGAGATTTTTTTTTTTTTTTTTAAAGATTTTATTTATTTATTTGTCAGAGAGAGCAAGCGAGAGCGAGCACAGGCAGACAGAGTAGAAGGCAGAGTCAGAGGGAGAAGCAGGCTCCCCGCAGAGCAAGGAGCCCGATGTGGGACTCGATCCCAGGACGCTGGGATCATGACCTGAGCCGAAGGCAGCTGCTTAACCAACTGAGCCACCCAGGCGTCCCAGTTCCTGAGATTTTTAAAAATATATATTCACACTTTAAAATGAAAACATTTTTCTTTTCATACTCAAATTCCATTTTCCCACACCAAAATGGTGAATTTGATTCACAAATTCATACATGCACTTTGCTTTCTCCTTTAAGAGATCATACTTGAACTTAATGATAATTTTCCTTTTAAATTATTTTTATCAGCAGCCCAAAATACCTTTACCACTTTAACAACTTTTTGATATACTACTTTTCTTATTCCCTATTTCTTTTTCCATTTTTAGATTAGTATCGGCAGAAATTTCAACTCCCCCTAAAATTCACTGTAGTCCTCTTTTTTCTTTTATCTTTGTAGCATCTTAAAGTCTTAGTTTGCGTTTCTTGAATAGAGCTCAGTTTGGATGGTGTACTTTTCACTAAGCTCTTGATGGCTTTGCTGTTTTTTCCAGGTTTAATCAAGGTGAAATTGCTTGAGTATCCAGCGTAAGTAGGTGATGATAATCAGAGTAATTCCACATGCTACCTGTAAAAGTTACTTCTTTCTAAATATGGTATATAGCTATATACCTTGTGTGCTTTTTTTTTAGTCACAATACAAATTGTATAATTTTTCCTGGTCCTGCACTACTTTTTTTTTAAATTTAAAATTTAAATTTAATTTTAAAATTTATTTTATTGGGGGGTGCAGAGGGAGAGGAGACTTAGCTGTCTCCACAGTGAGTGCGGAGCACCACATGAAGCTCTAGGCTCCATCTCTGGACCCCGAGATCATGACCTTATCTGAAACCAAGAGTTGGATGCTTAACTGACTGTGTCACCCAGGCACCACAGGTCCTGCTCTATTAAAATACTGCAACTAATTATTTTATTCGAGTCACATTAGCAAATACTGCACCCCTTTTTGAGATGTTAGATAAAAAGCTGCTTGTCATAGTTGATTTCCATCTTCCCCTGATCTCTTCTCTTTCACTTTTCCCCTCCTTCCATTGATGTCTTTAACGGATTTGCTCTAGCTTCCACATTTGTGAAGACATTTCAGTCTTTTTAATCAACCTAGAACATATGATGGTTTCTGATAAAATCATTACAAGATTTTGCTAGTAGTCTAGAAATATTTTTTTCAAGGATTCTTTTTTCTAGAATAATGTGTCTCAGCCGATGTTAAATTGTTTACTCTCTTAGAGCAAATTGTTTGGTTTTATTCCTCTTGCTTTGGGGACTTCAGAATACTGATGATGGTAGCTATGTGAGGTGATGGATATGTTAATTCGCTTGATTGTGACTATTTCACAGTGTATGCATATATCAAATCAAGTTGTACACTTTAAATATATACAAATTTTAATTGTCAGTTATACCTTAATAAAGCTGGAAAAAATTACTGATGCAACCTAAGTCTCCCTTCTATATTGGTTTTAAGTAGCTTCTCTTCCTGTATTTACAGGGGTTGCTAAGATCCTCCTCATTTTTTTCTTTGCTATTTACAGAAGACAAAAGAACAAAAAGAGTAGTGCTTATCTTTTTTTGCTTAAATCTGTTTTTCAGTCTCCCAGATCTCAGTTATATAGCTGTATGTTGGATTCTCTTTTCCATAAGTTACTGGTGAATTCTCTTTTCATAGTGCTTTTCTTTTTCTGCTGGGAGAAGTTCCTGAGTAACTACAACACCTATCTGCATTTCTGGTTTTTCCCCTACCTCACAGGTTGAATTACTGTCATTGTCATAGTGTCTTCTTTAAACACAACTGAACTTGCATCATCAAGTTAAACACGTATGGTCAGAGTACTTTCTTAATTTTTTTCAAAATCCCTTCTGCAATTTTTTGAATCTGTGTAAGGAATATAAAGTAAAAATGTTTACCAGCTCAATTTCTTAAGCTTATAGGAGGAGAAATGAAAGAAATATTTATGATTCTGTGTCATGAGTAATTTACAGATTCCAAATGCTTATGCATTTGTCTCACAAATTAGTTGAAATATTAAACATTTAAAAATTTTTTTAACAGGTATTTCTACATGTGAGAACCAGAGTAGTGACACACTAAAGGGTGTATAGAGTATTGGTGTTAGGTAGCATATTTTATAACTTAAAATGTTACTTTTCTCTGGTTCTATCTGGCCTTGGATCTTGGCCCCATATAAATGGTAAACTCAGCCAATATTAAAAAATGCTTTGGACTTTGTTTATATTATGAAAAATATTGGTAGAATTAAAACTTGTTAAAAGAGCCAGCTTGCTACATAAAAATGTTTGAGACATGAAGACTATTCTTCAATCTATTAAAAATAATCTGATCCAATAAATGCTTGGGGAATTATTTGGGCTAGATTGCTTTGTCCTGAAGTAACTGAATATGATTGAATGTTTATTTGGTAGGTCATGATTTTTTGCTGGTTCCATTCATTTTTTTTTTTTTTTCCTGCTGTTCAGCTACAAAAAATAATCAGGGGCTGCCTGGGCGGCTCTATCATTGAAGCATCCTACTCCTGGTTTGGGCTCAGGTCATGACATCAGGGTTGTGAGATCAAGGCCTGCTCTGAGCTGGTTGTGGACCCCGCGAGGGATTCTCCCTCTCCCTTTCCCGGGCCCCGCCCCCCCAAAAGTAATCAGACTTGAGCTGAATATATACGTACTTATGCCAGATCATTGCCCTTTTCCCCCTTCTTATTAAATATTTTTAGAAGATTTTTTTTTTTTGGTATATTTTTTTCTCTTGTAAGTTGAATGTGGTGGGATAATTCTACTTAAATTAGAACTCCAGTTAGTAGGTTTCTATTTAGCAAGGATTTATTAAAGCTGTAAAATTTTAGTGGAGTGCCGTTCTTGGCACTCGTATTTCTTCTGTGACTGCGAGGGAAAAATGAGTAAAGCCTAGGCCTTATTTTCTGAATGTGGGGTTATCAGTCAGGTAAATAATTACAATAAAGTAGAATATAATGTATGCTGTGGTAGTTCTATAAAAGGCAGAGAACACTGCAAAGAGCATCTCTTTGTGGTTTGCGGAGACCAGGGAAAGCTTCGTAAAACAAGGTGACATTTTAATTAGAACTTAAAAGATGAGGCAGATATTTATAGGTAAGTAGGTATGGGAGTATATTCTAACCTTAGAAAATAGCAAAACACCAAGATAGCATATTGCATTTGGGTAATAGTGGGTATCTTGGGGAAGTGTAGAACATAAAGCTTGGAAGGAAGGGAGCCTTACAGAGTTTAGATGTGTACTCAGACAGTTTGAACTTCCTTGATTTATGTATATGAGCATTAAAGAATTTTTGAAAAGAGAAGTCCATACAGTATAATTTGTGTTGTAGGAAAGGGCTTCAGACAGTGTGGTGAAGGGCAGATTATAATGGGGACACCAGTCATGGACCAGTTACAGTTCAGGGAGAGTCTTAGGTGTTCCTGAATATGTGTAGTGGTTAGTGAAATGGGGAAAAGGGGACAGAAATGGGAGACTTTCAGGATATGTTAATGGTATGCACTGTACTTATTAGTAGTTTGAATGAGCAATTGATTAGAGATAGGAAATGTTCAACTATCAGTGACCCAAAAAAGGCCAATGGGAATCAGAGAAAGGTGACATCACAGTAGCTGTAGTTAGAGACTGAGGAGGTAGGGCTCAGCTGTGTAAGCTGTATGCAATCTGCTGATAATTTGCTTAATCCACATAGTAAAGTAAAAACTAGAGTGAACTATCTAAAAGTTGGAAAATTTAATGTAAATCTGGCTTTTTTGGTTCTCTTGAAATATTGGGTAATCTAGCAAGTAGACTAAAATTCCTCTTTGGAGGTGTAGGCTGGTTCTGAGTTGTGGCTGCCTCCTTTAGATGGAAAAATGATTTTCAGCTCATCCCAGTTCCTACCAAGCCTAATTTACAGTAGGTATTTGAGGTTGCCATCTCTCTTAGAGAATTAGTTGTATTAAAATAGCCTTAGTAGCACCTGGTTGGCACAGCCACTTTAACGTCCCACTCGGTTTTGGCTTGGTCATGACCTCAGAGCTGTGAGGTCAAGCCCTACACTGGGCTCTGTGTTCATTGAGGAGTCTGCTTGAGACTCTCTCCCTCCCTCTCCCTGGATCCCCCCCTTGTCTACTCTAAAATAAATAAATAAATCTTAAAAAATGCCATAAGTTGGGAGGGTAAAAAGGCATTTTCCATTGTGGTACTGGTGTTATTAAAAGCCTAAGGCCAGGAACAAATAGGATGTAGATGAGATGAAGAGGAAAATAAGCAGATCTTGTGGCTGATAGTACAGGTACATTTTGAATAGTAGGCTGAAATGGGATTGGCTGTTGGTCTACGTATGGTTATATATTTTGTAAGTTACGAAGGACAGGGAGAGTTGGGATGTAAGCTGGATGAAAGTCATGTGGCATCTACCTCACTCTTTGACGGCAAGTATGTTACTAATCTTTATCTAACACTTTTCCATATTGGTGAGCACATAAAAAGCAACAGTGAATTTTGATTGAATGACCGTTGAATTATTTTAGTTTAATTGGGTTTGCCAAATGTACAGTAGATTAAATAGAGGAAAGATATGAGATAGGCAGGGTATAATCTAGTAATGTTGTAGTGAAATCCTGAATTTAGGCTTATAATCCTGTAAATGGTGAGAAAAAGATATTTGGAAGGAAGAAATGACCAATACTTGTGCATAAGCTAAAGAAGACCATGAGGATAAAGTTACTGGTTACTGCTTACTGGTCTGAGAGATTAGAAAACAGTGCCACAGAAATGGGATATTTTAAAAGAGGGAACAAGTATGGGAGAGAAAGATAATTCAGTTTTAAAATGGTATAGTTGAGGATAATAAAAAATTTACTGAACACCTACTCTGTTCCACTCCGTGTTTTGTACTGGGGTTATAGATAGCAGTGGACAAAGTATACAAAAATTTCTGCCCTAGGGAGTTTGCATTGGAAAAGGAGTTAAATGGACATACATTTAGCAAAATAAATGTAGTCTGGGGTTTTGCAAAGCATATATGTTAGAACAGAGGAGTTGAGAATACAGGATGGTGGTGGTTTTGGTTAATTGTGGAATTTAAGATTGGTAAGGGAGGACAAGAAGAAGGTGGTAGGATAAATAGATCATAGATCCCAGCTGAGTTAAAGAATTATCAGAATTGGGATATGCAAGAAAAGTGAGCTGGGAAACATTGGGTGTTGGTCATTGTGCCATACTTGAAACAGATCATGGAGGGATTGTAGTTAAGAGTAGTTACAAGGTTAGTATAAGCTGTCACTATGAGAATAAGTAGCTGAGGTAGCATGGAGGACAAGAATATAGGAGCAGAGTTCAAGGAAATGAGAGGCCAGGAAATTGAAAGAATGATCGATGTGGATATGAAAGCACTAATAATTAAGATAGGAGTTATGTTAGAGGGACGTTGACCCACAAGAAATAACTAACCTACGTTACTAACTCACAGGTCTATAGATATCTATAAAGAAAAGAGGTGGTCTGAGTGACATAATCATGACATGAGATTCAAAGTCGAAGTAGAATGGAGATTCCTGTAACAACTAGAATCAAACTTCTGAATTCATTATGTTGAAATAAAATCGTAATTTCCAGTTGTTGATGAAGCTTTCAAGTGAAGATTTGGAAAAGTTAAATGTTAGTGTCTCATGGAGATAGTGTCTTAACAGCAAAATGGAAAAAAGTTTAGAGGCCTGACGTCACAGATTATATAAAGATAATTGTTGATTTTTCACGGACTATTATAAAGAATAAATTTTTGGTGTTTTAACAGATGGGAAATAAGACCAAGCTTGCAAAATGTCCTTTAAGAACAAAACAAACTGGATACATTCTCAAATCAACACAAAATACTTGTATCAGGAGTGGAAAACTTTTGCAAAAGAAGAGAATGGGCTCAGAAACTTCACTGGCAAAAGGTGAAAAAAATAGTATGACTTTTTCACCCACTAAGGATTTATGCAAGCAGTGTATAGATAAAGACTGTCTTTATGTCCAGAAAGAGATTTCATCTGCAACCCCCAATATACAGAAGACTAGAAACACCATAAATACATCTGTAGTAGCTAAACAGAAGCTTTGCAAAAAACACATCACAGCTGAAAATATGAAGAGCAGTTTGGTGTGTCTAACACAAGACCAACTACAACAGATTTTGATGACTGTGAACCAAGGAAATAAATCTGTTCCCCTGATTGAAAATGGAAAGGAAGAAAAAAGTAAGGTTTTTCTGAAGTTTTAATTAATATTAATTTTACCAGTATGTGTTTTAGAATTTCTCATTCTTTGGATTTTACATAACTTTGCCTCTGAAATTCTAATTTACCATGTAGCAGTCTTTTAAAATATTCTTTTAGAGAATATTCTCATGCAAAATTACTTTTATAGCTGTAATATGCCATATTTTAAGGTTAATGCTCAGAATATTACAATCATGTTACAATAGCCTTAAGAAACCCAGTTCTATGGATTCTAGAGTAAAGATCTTAGTACGAAAAGATGTTGTACTTATTCCGAAATGTAGAAAGCTTTACTTACATTAAAAATAATTTCATAGGGGCACCAGGGTGGCTCAGTGGGTTAAAGCCTCTGTCTTCGGCTCAGGTCATGATCCCAGGGTCCTTGGATCCAGCCCTGCATCAGGCTCTCTGCTCAGTGGGGAGCCTGCTTTCCCCTCTCTCTCTCTGCCTGCTGCTCTGCCTACTTGTGATCTCTCTCTCTGCCAAATAAATAATAAAATCTTTAAAAAAATAATTATATAAAATGTTCTAAAAAATCAGTATAGTATTTCTAGTAAAAATTGGAGAAACCTTATTTTGAATATTTGACTTGAGTTGCTGAAAAGGATTATTTTCCTGGCCCCTGCGTTGTACTTTTCCTGACCCTTAATCCCTGCTAAGGATTGGCAGCACTGTCTTTTTAACCAATATAAAATACAGACTTGGGGGCCGCCTGGGTGGCTCAGTGGGTTAAGCCTTTGCCTTCGGCTCAGGTCATGATCTAAGGGTCCTGGGATTGAGCCCCCATTGGACTCTGCTCAACGGGGAACTTGCTCCCCCCCCACCTGCCTCTGCCTACTTGTGATCTCTGTCTGTCAAATAAATAAATAAAATCTTAAAAAGAAAATACAGATTTGGAAGGAATAGAACAATGTTACATGTCTTCGGTTTCATTAGCCAGAGCATTGTATTATGTTTTTAAAAGTCTTCTGATTTCTTTAGTGTTGAGCTAGGAATTAATATGAATAGAAATGTCATTAAAATTTTGTTAGGCAATAATGAAATAAATAAAAATAACATTAACAGTCACCAGGAGGAGGTCCCACAATAATCTGGGGATTAGGTAAGCTTCTGTGTATTCCCAGGGTGTTCAAGTTCAAGTAATTTGTCTTGGTTTAGATTATTCTTTGCAAAATGAGGGAGCTGGGTCTTTAAAGCTAGAATTGTAGCCTAGAGAACAAAAGATAAAAACTTAACGCATGTAATGAGAGAGAATGTCAACAAAGTTGAAGGTAGAATTTGTCTAATCATACAGTGACCTGCATATTAAATATACTTTCTCCTCGGAGCGCCTGTGTGGCTCAGTGGATTAAGCCTCTGCCTTCGGCTTAGGTCATAATCTCAGGGTCCTGGGATCAGTCCCACATCAGGCTCTCTGCTCAGCGAGGAGCTTGCTTCCTCCCCCCACCCCGCCTGCTTGTGTTATCTCTGTCAAATAAATAAAATCTTTAAAAAATATATATGTGTGTGTATATATATATACACACACACACTTTATCCTCATTGGGAAAACTAGCACATTAAGAAGAACTAGAACAGTTTCTGAGCCAAGCATAGAGCCTATATGAAATATTTGGAATAGATATAATGGAGGTATAGATGAAATATTTGGAATAGATATAATGGAGGTATAGATGAAATATTTGGAATAGATATAATGGAGGTATAGAGATGGTTTTTCATTGATTTTCCAGCTAAATGAGAAAAATAAAGACAAGGTGATGAGTTTTTCATAAACCTATTTGCATTTATTCTTTAAGTTCTGATTTGTGTTTTATATTATTGGTAAAAATACTGTTAGCAAGAGTAAATAGAAGATTTTTGTTGTTGTTTGTTTTCATATTGGACACATGAGGTTATATAGCAATGGCCATATCACTGGACCATTTAACCTCTGGGCTCAGTTTCCTTTTTTGACAAAAGGGAATCATAATACCCACTAAAGGACTGCTGTGAGAGGTGATTACTTTGTTAATGTGTAAGGCAGTGTTTCTAAAGTGTGTAGTAGTATGCCAAAATAAGGTATTGTAATACATGCGATTTTAGTGTTCATTTTAAAACGTTCATTTTTACCCCCTAGGTCAGGGCAGTCTACATTTAAACGATATTTCCAATCAGCCAGAGGATGAGAACGTTATGGGAGTATTCCAGAAAACTGAGACGCTTTCATCTCTCCTAGATGAAAATAAATCTGTTTTAAGTACAAATCAAGAGACATCTAAGCAGTATGAGCAGAAAATTGCCATGTATGTAATTCATATCCGTTATGGTGGAGTCGCCTTGTGAAAATGGTTTTGCTTTTCTTTGAATTTCATGTGAAATTTTCAGTCTGAAGACTGAAAGCTATTTAAGTTTATTACTTAATATTTATGGAGTAGCTTGTATAGAAACATACAAGATTTCTGTTATTTTTTTGTGTTGTTTTAGAGAGAATGTGTGGAAACCAGCTGACATATTCAGTACTCTGGGGGAAAGAGAACGTGACAGAAGCTTGTTGGAAGCAAAAAAAGCCCAGTGGAGAAAAGAGCTTGGTAGATAATTGTTATGCCTTTTATTATAGTTTTGTTGAGGTTGAAATAGATTTTTTCAGTATGATTTTATAAAAATTTTTCGTTTTATAACATTTACCATCTAGACTAATTTGTTGAAATATGTAGAAAGCGTTGTGGTTTTATATTTCTTTAGGTTGTGACTTTTGTCTGGTAGTCTCTTGGTGTGTACTAGAAGACCAGAGGTGAGCAGTAAGCCTTACTGTCTTCAGTATCATTCCGGAGCTCAAAGATTGCTAAACTTTTCTCATTTCCTGAGAATCCATTTTCATATTTCTCCATTGAAGAAATCATATGGATTTAAAGATGGTTTGATTTAAAAATAGAGTTCATTCTTTAAAATAAAACATTCTGACCAAGAATCATTAATACGGTATCAGTAAGTATATTCCATACAAAAACAAACTTATTGCTCTTTTTCAGCCAAAGACCTTGTAACAGAAAAAATTATCTTTTCTATGAGAGTCTTAAAATATTTATAGTAACTAAGAACTCTTGCTTCTTCTTGGGCTAGATTTATGGTCTGCATGTCAGAATTTGGAAAATATGTGAAGTAACAGTTATACTTCCCTTTTTTTTTTTTTTAAAGATTTTATTTATTTATTTGAGAGAGAATGAGTGAGAGAGAGCATGAGAGAGGAGAAGGTCAGAGGGAGAAGCAGACTCCTCGAGGAGCTGGGAGCTCGATGCGGGACTCGATCCTGGAAGTCTGGGATCATGACCTGAGCTGAGGCAGTCGCTCAACCAACTGAGCCACCCAGGCGCCCCGGCAGTTGTACTTCTTAAGAATAACTGTACTAAAAGCATAAAGATGGGCTTTACCCATCTTTATGGTTAGGAAATACCTCATAGGAAATCCTATGAGGCAGTCATAACACTGTGGAGACAGGTGATAGTAAAAAAGAGATAAGCAGAAGAAAACAGGCATGAATTGGTGTTGGAAGTCAAGGTAACAGAGAAGTTTGAAGAAATTAAATGTATAGTAGCAGTATCTGAAGGTTTGGAGATTTGATGTGTGTATATCATACTTTTAGTTTTAAATATTTTCTTTCAGTACAAATTTAGCTTATCAAACTATAATACCAAACTTCTGAAGTTGGATGGAACTACTTGGAAACGACTGAAGTATTTTATGCTTTATTATGTAAAAGATTTACTTTCTTATATTTGATCCTGTTTAAAAAACTGATCTCTCTTTATTGAAGTCATGCTTTCATTAATATTCTTGAAATTTAAGTTTATATATCTCCAAAGTTTTAAGAACTACTGATGCTTTTCAGGCCTAGTTTTTATATCAGTTTGTTAGTTTTTACTCTTCAGCAGTTATGAATAACAAAGGCTAATATTTATTTCATATTACTTTGAGCTAGACCCTGTACTGGAAGGGACACTTCACATTTTACAGAAGAAACTGAGTTTTAAGAATGCTAATGGCAATTTGCCCACAGTTGCATAGCTAGGAAGTGGTTGAACTTGGATTTGATTCTAGGATCCTTGATTTTTATTGCTAATTATAATAAACATTTTATATCCATTGTGCTATACTTAAGTTTGGTTCTGGTTAAATGTTTTTTTCCATATCTCTTAAAATTCTTCTCTGTCTTGTGAGTTAATCTCCTTAAAAAACAATTTTGATTAGATCTGTATTGGAATCTCCGCTCTTTAAGAAGGTCATGATTTGTTTACATGATTTTTTTTTTACAGTTTTTTTACATTTTTTAAAAAAGGACATTATTTACAGATGAACAGGTTGCTTTAAAGAAGAAAGAAAAAGAAGCTTCTGAAAAATGGAACAATCCTTGGAAAAAATTTGACAGTGATAAAATAGTATGGGAAAAATTTCAAATTCTTGACCAGCCTAAGGTAAGAATATCAAAATGAAGCATTTATGGAATATAAGACATTTTAATTTTACTTCTTAAAATGCTAAGCCATATTTATATCATAAAGCTTTTTAAAAATTATCTTTCCTATGTTACTGTAAAACAATGTTATTTTGAATTTAATTATGACCTCATCTGGTATCTATTTGCATTCTGTAAATTCTTACTATGTAGGTAATTGTAGAGGCCTGAGGCACCTTGTTTAGGCTCTTGTAAAAGAGCTCTACAAATTTTTAGATGACCACGAAACTCTTACCACTGACATGTGGTATCTGCCACAAGGTTATATCAAACATAAGTGATTGCTTATCAAGCACAAGTATACACCAGGTGTCCCTCAGGTAGTGTTTTAGTGACCTTTTAAGTTTTGTCTGTGCTTAATACTATACAGAGAAAAAGTACCTTTGTTTTCTCTTTGTTTTTAGACTTGTGCTAGCTCTTCCAGCATTCTGTCACAGTCTCCCAGTCAGATAACAGTGGTCCAGACTGAAGGGCACCCACTACCTAGAGCTAGTCAGATTTTAGAGGTAAGTCATAGGTGTCACTACTTTGAATATATAAGCCCTTTAATACTTGATCTTTATATTACCTATTTTCCTTAAAAGAGTGGACCTTAATACTCTTATTTTTAAATATAGGTTAATTTTTACTGAATGCACTATGCTCCTTAAATTTAAAAAAGTTATGAACTGTTTCTTTTATATGCATGTAGTAATTGTTCGTTCCTAGTGAACACTTGCTTTTAACAAATGTATTCTGAAAATAGAATAGTAACCTAAAGGGGATGATTCTGACAGGAGACATTTTCAGCACTGGTAGATTTCTTATAGAATCCCTCCAAGTTAGATTGTTTGTATGGCTTTCATGGCTGTTTGTTCTGCTCCATATAGAGCTGACTGCCTATATCATAGAGTTTTATAGTTGTTGATAATTTTACATTAATGAAGGAATGAAATCTGAATTATATTTTTCCACGTTCCGAAAAGCACTTTGACTATTGAAAGGCAGTAAATTAGCCTTGATAGAAGACATTTTGCAAAAATCTATAGTTCTGGATGATAGGTTTTTTTGTTTGTTTTTGTTATGGATGATTAGTTTTTTTTAAAGTGGGGGAGCAGCAGCGGTAGAGGGAGAGAGTATCTTCAGCAAGCTTCACTCTCATCACTCTGAGATCATGACCCAAGGCAAAATCAAGTGTTGGACACTTAATTGAGTGAGCCAGTCAGGCACCCCTGCATGATAATTTTGTAAAGTTTAAAAATTAATGCATGCTAATACTACTAAAAACTTCAGCTAAAGCTATTCATGAAGTTGGTAGGAATCAGTTGTTAGTTTATTTACATTTCAACATTAAGATCGAAGAATCTTTAATACTAAAGATATTAAGGTATTCTCAGTTTGCAAAAAAGTCTGTGTTGAAATGTAGTATATTATTTATTGCTTAATTTGCACTATTTTTAAGGTTATTTGTGTAATTCATAGTATGATTGCTAATACAAATAAATAGCCATTTGAGACTATTTTTAGGTGTTTTTACATTTTGTATATATTTTTAAATGCTAGCATGCATCTTTTTTTATAATCCAAAAAACCAATAAAATTATTTATATTTTGCAGTAGAGATGGGAGTTGGGGATGGGAGAAAGACTAAAAAGAAAAATACACACTAAATATAAGGCCGGACAACCCGTGGTTAAAGAATATGATTATCTACTCATCTTCATAGTATTTAAGTACAGTTTTTATGCATTTTTATATGCGTGTGGTAAGATATTGGAGAGATGCTATTGATGGGAAGTGAATTTAACTGTGTAACTAAAAAACCCCCCTTCTTAAATGTCTGAAAACGGTTTCAGAAATCCAAGCCATAGCCAGAACTATTTATATTATTTGAATATCAAACTTTTCATGTAATTAAGAGGAGCAGAAATTTGGTTACAGGCAGAATCACCAAGGCCAATTTTGTTAAAACACAAGGTAGTGTATATAAAGTGCTTAGAACAGTGACTGACAACTAGCAAGTGTGAAGGTTTACTCTATTTATAACTTAACAAAGCAGATCCATTTGGGGCTATGCGACTGTTACGGGTCTGTCATCTCAACTGCTTTCCTTCCTCTCTTCTTGATTCTCAGTCTTACACGTCCTCCCCCAGTGGAATTGCCCCTATATTGTTCAGCCCAAACATTCTTTTATACTGTGTAATTTTGAACTATTCTGCGTTTAAGTTTCTTTTGCTACCACTATACCATAGTTCTGCATTTGTTCAGTAAAAAATTCTATTTTCATTCCTTTTGTTTTTTTAAATTTTATTTACTTGTTTGACAGAGAGACAGAGTGACAAAGGGAGCACAAGCATGGGGAGTGGGAGAGGGAGAGGGAGAAGCAGGCTTCCCACTGAGCAGGGAGTCTGATGTGGGGCTCGATCCCAGGACCCTGGGATCATGACCTGAGCCGAAGGCAGATGCCTAATGACTGAGCCACCCAGGCACTCCCTATTTTAATTCCTTTTCAACCTTTTTTTTTTTTTTTATTGTGGCAAAAGATACATAACATAGAATTTACCATTTTAATTATTTTTAAATGTGCCATATTGAGAGATTAAGTACATTCACATTGTCAGGCAACCATTACTACTGTCCACCTCCAGAATTTTTTCATCTCTGCAAACTGAAACTGTATCCATTAAACACTCCCCATTTTTCCCTCCCCCGACTGCTGGAAACCATTCTAGTTTGCCTATGATTTTGACTATTCTGAATAACTTTAAGTAGAATCCTGTAATATTTGCCTTTTGGTGTCTGACAAAGTTCATTTATCTTAATGTTTTCAGGGTTCATCCATGTTCTACACTGTATCAGAATTTCATTCCTTTTTAAGGCTAAATAATATTTCATTGTATTTATAACAATTGCATTTTGTTTATCCATTCAGATGTTGATGGACATTTGAGTTATTACCTCTTTTTGGCTACTGTGGAATAATGCTGCTATAAACATTACGTATAATCTCTTTGAGGCTTTGTTCTTAGTACTTTTGGCTATATACCCATAAGTGGAATTGTTGGATCCTATGGTATTTTATATTTAATTTTTTGGTTAAGCTTTTATCAATTTACTTTCCTATTTAAGAAGAGGGAGAAAAAAATAAAGAGTTTTTGTGGGGTGCCTGGGTGGGTCTGTTAGTTAAGCGTCTGCCTTGGGCTCAAGTCATGATCCCAGGGTCCCCGGATCGAGTCCCGCATTGGGCTCCCTGCTCAGTGGGGAGCCTGCTTCTCCTTCTTCCACTCTCCCTGCTTGTACTCTCTCTCTGTCAAGTAAATAAATAAAATCTTAAAAAAAAATTTTGTGTTTGTTTTTTTGAGAGAGACCACATGCAAGCTCGTGGGGTATGAGGGGGAGCATGGAGAGTGGAGGAGCAGAGGCAGAAAGAGAGAATCTTAAGCAGGCTCCACACCTACTTTGGAGCCACATGTGGGTCTTGATCTCATGACCCTGAGATCATGACCTGAGCTGAAGTCAAGAGTTGGATGCTTAACTGACTGAGTGACCCAGGCACCCCAGACTTCTACCAATTTTCATTTGGCAGTTCTATGTTTAATTACTATCCTGTTTTCCATAGTTGCTACACTATTGTACATTTCCATCAGCAATGCACAAAGGTTCTGATTTCTTCACATTCTCAACTTTGTTTTTAAATAATAGATGACTTCTAATAGGTGTGAAGTAGTAGTAGCTCTTTGTAGTGTTGATTTATATTTCCTTTAATAATTTGTAATGTTGAACATTTTTTCATAGCTTATTGGCTATCTCTGTATGTTCTTTGGAGAAGTATAAATTTTTTGCCCATTGAAAAAAAATTGTTTTCATTGTTATAGGCATTCTTTTTTTTTTAATTTTTATTTCTATATGTGGGAGAGCATGAGAGGGGAGAGGGTCAGAGGGAGAAGCAGATTCCTGCTGAGCAGGGAGCCCAGTGCAGGACTCCCATCCTGGGACTCTAGCATCATGACCTGAGCCCAATGCTGTTGCTTAACCAACTGAGCCCAGGTGCCCTGAGTTGTAGGCATTCTTTATAAATTTTGCATACCTGATCAGATATATTGTTTGCAAATATTTTGTATCATGCTTCATTTTACCTTTTCATTTGCTTGATAGAGCCCTTTAATGCACAAAAGCTTTTAATTTTGATGAAGTCCATTTTATGTTTTTGTTTTTGTTTTTTTCCTTTGTTGCCTGTGCTTTTGATATCCTGTCTAATAAATCATTGCCAAATCTGGTAGGGAGCTTTTCTATGTTTTCTTCTAAGAGTTTTAAGAGTTTTATAGTTTCAGCTCTTATGTTTAGGTCTTTGATCCATTTAGAGTTATTTTTTGTATGTAATATAAGACAGGATTTTTTTTCTTTTCCATATTTTGCATTTATATCCAGTTTTCTCAGTGCCATTTGTTTGAAAAGATTATTCTTTCCCAATTGAATGGTCTTGGCACATTTGTCAAAAATCATTTGACTGTTTATAGGAGTATTTAATTCTGGGCTGTCCATTCTAGTCCGTTGTTCTGTATGTCTCTTTATGTCATTGTCTCACTGTTTTAATTATCATACCTTTGTAGTAGGTTTTAAAAGCATTTATTCTCCAGTTTTTGTTCTTTTTCAAGATTGTTGTAGCTATTCAGGGTTTCTTGAGATACCATGGGAATCTTAGGGTAGATTTTTTTCATTTCTGCAAAGTACAGCAAGTTTTTCATAGAGGTTACTTTGAATCTGTAGATTGCACTAGGTGATCTTTTTTTTTTTTTTTTTGTAAAGATTTCATTTATTTATTTGACAGATGGAGATTACAAGTAGGCAGAGAGGCAGGCAAGAGAGAGGGGGGAAGCAGACTCCCTGCTGAGAGCCTGATGTGGGGCTCGATCCCATGACCCTGAGATCATGACCTGAGCCCAAGGCAGAGACTTAACTCACTGAGCCACCCAGGCGCCCCTGTTGACAATACTGTCTTTTGATTCATGGATGCAATATCTTTCCATTTATTTGTGACTTCTTTAATGTCTTTTAGCAATGTTTTTTGTTTCCCATGTACACAACTTGTTGCCTACTTATTCCTAGGTATTTTATTCTTTTTGGTGCTATTACACATGGAATTGTTTTCCTAATTTCCTTTTCCCAGATTGTTCATCATTAGTATATAGAAATGTGATTAGTTTTTCTGTGTTTGTGTTGTATCCTGCAACTTTGCTGTATTTGTTTATTTCTAATATTTTATTTCTTGTGTAGAATCTTGAGGGTGATGATTATTGTATGGCACATGAACTTGTAGATCTTTCTGGAACTATATTGTTTTCTTAATGAGTAGATACATAAAACACTGGTCTGCATTAATAAGACATTCATATGTATGCATAATCCTGCCTGGGTAATATGTATGTATAATTTCCTTTTTTGACTTTTACTTTGAAAAATGCTATGTAATATTTCTGGCGTGCAAAAGGATATAAAGGATAATACAAAACACATTTCTACCCATGTCCTGTCCCAGAAACAGTGCAGTATAGAATAGTATAGTTTAGAGTTCATGCATTTTTATGGATTTCTATCAGTAATGGGCCAAGCTTTTTTTTAAGATTTTATTTACTCATTTAAGAGAGAGAGAGCACAGGGAGGGAGAGTGGCAGAGGGAGAGGGAGAAGTGGGCTCTCCACTGAGCAGGGAACCTGATGCAGGGTTCGATCCCAGGACCCTGGGATTATGAACTGAGCTGAAGGCAGTTGCCTACTAACTAAGCCACCCAGGCACCCCAAGATTTTTTCTTTTATAAAGATTTTGTTTATTTATATATATAGAGAGAGAATGAGCAGGAAAAGTGCCAGAGGGAGGGGGAGAAGCACACTCCTCCCTGAGCAGGGAGCTGGATGTGGGGCTGAGCCAAAGGCAGACGCTTAACCAACTGAGCCACCCAGGCACCCAGGACAAGAATTTTTAAAAATACAGTCCACAGCCCAGTAGAATGAAAATGGAATACATATAACCATTATGTTCCTTCTCTTGTCAGTTTACTTCTGAATCTTGACAATAATGTTTGTGGATTGTGAGGCTCTTCCCACAGCAGAACTGGGATGTGACTAAGTTATAACTTAGTCCCAATCCATTGATGGCCTTATTTCAGGACAAAGAAATACTGTAGCCTGACCAAAATGAGCCAGTACTGGCGAGAGCCTTTTCCTCTCTACACAGGCAGTCTTGAACTCAAGGGAACTCTATCTCAGTTCTCCAAAATTGAACTCCCTAGGAAGAGACCTTCCTTATTCAAAACTAGGAGGGTCTCTTGGCCTTGCCAAAAAGATGTAATGGTTAACTAGAATAAGTAAATGGAATTGTTTAAAGGCTTGTTAGGCTCCAAAAGTATACTAGGCACTTCACAGACTTGTGCATCCAGTTTTAGAATAAGAGCCAAATATACTAACACTTAAACAGGTGCAGGAGAGCACTAAGAGTAACTTACACATCCTGACTACCTGTAACAATAGGCTGGATAGGTCTTTGTTCAAGGAGGGATATATAGGGAAAAATGGAGACTATGAAAATTTCACACTAGAAAGAGAGATATTCCTGCTGAGTACTCAGAAAAATCTCAAATAAGAAATATGTCTCATTTTGTGAACTAAGAAATTTTTTAAGAAAACACTGACTTAGTTTTTATTTATTCCTATCTTATTCCACAAAGGACTTGAAATGATTTAGGAAATCTGTATACAAGAATAGACCCAAGATGAGAGTAGTAGAAAACTAAGAATACAGTAGAAGGAAAGAAAAAAGATTTAGCAATGAAATAAATTGAAATCACAGGAGGGAGAGGAAATCACTGTGGGGACACTCCATGAATATAGGTAAAATTTTGTTTTTAAAGATTTTTATTTATTTGAAAGAGAGGTAGAGGGAGTATGAGTAGGCTGAGGGGCAGAGGGAAAGGGAATGGGACAAGCAGATTACCCATGGAGTGTGGAGCCTAATGCAGAGTTCAGTCCCAGGAATATAAGATCATGACTTGAGCAAAGTCAGACACTTAACTGACTGAGCCATCCAGGTGCCCCAAATAGACATAGAATTTTTAAATGAAAGTCTGGCAGAGAAGATTACAAATAGCTTATAAAGATACAACCTTGAATGATATGCTTTTTTGAAAAAGAAAACAGCAAATAGATAGCTGTTAATAGGTATCAGAGAAAAAACTTCCCTAGATCAGAAAAAAAATTAAATGAAAGAGGCTGATTTGAAGAGACATCCTGATAACTGTTAAAATTTATTGAACAAGTATAGGCTTCTTCAGGCATTTAAAATAAGAAGACCGGGAACAAAGCTCATATTAACCTTAGATTTCTTCTCTGTAGATAATAGAACAGTGTTCTTAAAGGTTTATTTGTTTGTTGTTAACATACGTATTATTTGCTTCAGGGGTACAGGTCTGTGATTCATTAATTCATAGCACTCACCATAACACATACCCTCCCCAAAAACCATCTCCAGCCACCCCATCCCTCCCATTCCCCTCCCCTCAAACAACCCTCAGTTTGTTTTCTGAGATGATGAGTCTCTTATGGTTTGTCTCCCTCTCTGGTTTCGTCTTCTTTCATTTTTCCCTCCCTTCCCCTATGATCCTCTGTCCTGTTTCTCACATTCTTCAGATCAGTGAGATCATATGATAATTGGCTTTCTCTGATTGACTTATTTTGCTTAGCAAAATAGCCTCTAATTCCATCCACGTTGTTGCAAATAGCAAGATACTGAGTTTCTTGATGGCTGCATAATATTCCATACATCTATATACATACATGTATATATATGTATACACACACAAACACACACACACACACACACACGACATCATCTTTATCCATTCATCTGTTGATGGACATCTAGGCTCTTTTCCATAGTTTGGCTATTGTGGACATGGCTGCTATAAACATTGGGATGCACATGCCTCCTCAGATCACTACATTTGTATCATTGGGTAAATACCCAATAGTATAATTGCTGGGTCATAGGGTAGCTCTATTCTCAACTCTTTGAGGAACCTCCCTACTGTTTTCCAGAGTGGCTGCCCCAACTTGCATTCCCACCAACAATGTAGGAGGGCTTCCCTTTCTCTGCATCCTGGCCAACTCCTGTCATTTCCTGACTGGTTAACTTTAGCCATACTGACTAATGTGAAGTGGTAACTCACTGTGGTTTTGATTTGTATCTCCCTGATCCTGAGTGATGTGGAGCACTTTTTCCTGTGTCTGTTGGCCATTTGGATGTCGTCTTTGCCGAAACATCTGTTCATGTCTTCTGCCCATTTCTTGATTGTATTGTTTGTTCTTTGGGTGTTGAGTTTGGTAAGTTCTTTATACGCTTTGGATACTAACCCTTTTTGAGACATGTCATTTGCAAATATCTTCTCCCATTCTGTTGGTTGTCTTTTGGTTTTGTTAACTGTTTCCTTTGTTGTGCAAATGATTTTGATCTTGATGAAGTCCCAGTAGTTCATTTTTGCCCTTGCTTCCCTTGCCTCTGGCGGTGTTTCTAGGAAGAAGATGCTGTGGCTGAGGTGGAGGTGGCTGCCTGTGTTCTCCTCAAGGATTTTTGAAGGATTCCTGTCTCACATTGAGGCCTTTCATCCATTTTGAGTCTGTTTTTTGTGTGTGGTGTAAGGAAGTGGCCCAGTTTCATTCTTCTGCATTTGGCTGTCCAATTCTCCCAGCACCATTTGTTGAAGAGACTCATTTTTCCATTGGACATTCTTTCCCGCTTTGTCAGTGATCAGTTGATCATAGAATTGCGGGTGCATTTCTGGGTTCTCTGTTCTGTTCCATTGATCTATGTGTCTGTTTTTGTGCCAGGATCATACTGTCTTGATGATTACAGTTTTGTAATAGAGCTTGAATTCTGGAATTGTGATGCCACCAACTTTGGTTTTCTTTTTCAACATTCCTCTGGCTATTTGGGATCTTTTCTGGTTCTGTACAACTTTTAGGGTTATTTGTTCCATTTCTTTGAAAAAGTTGGAGGTATTTTGATAGGGATTGCATTAAATGTGTGATTGTTCTAGGTAGCATAGACATTGTCACTATGTTTGTTCTTCCAGTCCATGAGCATGGAACGTTTTTCCATTTCTTTGTGTCCTTCAGTCTTTCATGAGTGCTCTATATAGGTTTTTGAGTACAGATTCTTTGCCTCCTTGGTTAGGTTCATTCATAGGTATCTTATGGTTTTGGGTGCAATTGTAGATGGGATCGACTTTTTAATTTCTCTTTCTTCTGTCTTGTTGTTGGTATATAGAAATACAACTGATTTCTCTGCATTTATTTTATGTCCTGATATTCTACTGAATTCCTGCAGGAGTTCTAGCAGTTTTGGAGTAGAGTCTTTTGGGTTTTCCACATAAAGTATCATGTTATATGCAAAGAGTGAGAGTTTGAATTCTTTGCTGATTTGGGTGCCTTTTATTTCATTTTGTTGTCTGATTGCCAAGGCTAGGACTTCTAGTACTGTGTTGAATAACAGTGGTGATAGTGGACAGCCCTGCCGTGTTCCTGACCTTTGGGGAAAATCTCTCAGTTTTTCCCAATTGAGAATGTTAATCGCTATGGGATTTCATAGATGGCTTTGATGATATTGAGGTATGTACCCTCTATCTGTACACTTTGAAGAGTTTCGATCATGAAAGGATGCTGTACTTTGTCAAATGCTTTTTCAGCATCTATTGAGAGTACCATATGGTTCTTGTTCTTTTTTTTATTAATGTATTGTATCACATTGATTGATTTGCAGATGTTGATCCAACCTTGCAGCCCAGGAATAAATCCCACTTGGTCCTGGTGAATAATCCTTTTAATGTACTGTTGGATCCTATTGGTTAGTATTTTGGTGAGAATTTTCACATCTGTGTTCATCAAAGATATTGGTTTGTAATTCTCCCTTTTGATGGGGTCTTTGTCTGGTTTCAGGATCAAGGTAATGCTGGCCTCATAAAATGAGTTTGGAAGTTCTTCCATTTCTGTTTTTTGGAACAGTTTTAGGAGAATAGGTATTAATTCTTCTTTAAATGTTTGTTAGAATCCCCCTGGGCAGCCATCTGGCCCTGGGCTCTTGTTTGTTGAGAGATTTTTGATGACTTCTTTAATCTCCTTACTGGTTATGGGTCTGTTCAGGTTTTCTGTTTCTTCCTGGTTCAGTTTTGGTAGTTTATATGTCTGTAGGAATGCATCCATTTCTTTCAGAGCTGGCATATAGCTGCTTATAATATGTTTTTATAATTGTATTTTTTTGGTGGTGTTTGTGATCTCTCCTTTTTCTTTTTCTTAAAAATTTTTTTCCTTTTTTTTTTTTTTAAAGATTTATTCATTAATTTGAGAGAGAGAGAGAGCAAGCACAAGTGAGAGAGGAGAAGCAGAAGGAGCAGGCAGAGGGAGAGGGAGAAGAAGACTCCCTCCTGAGCAGGGGGCCCAATGTGGGACTCCATCCCTGGACCCCTGGGATTGTGACCCAAACCCAAGGAGACGCTTAACCAACAGGAGCACCTGTCCAATAGGAGGACCCACAGGTGCTCCCGTGATCTCTTCTGTTTCATTCATGATTTTACTTATTTGGGTCCTTTCTCTTTTCTTTTTGATAAATCTGGCCAGGTGTTTATTAGTCTTATTAATTCTTTCAGAGAACTAGCTCCTAGTTTGGGGGATCTGTTGGTTTCTATTTCATTGATTTCTACTCTGGTCTTTATTATTTCTCTTCTCCTGCTGGGTTTAGGCTTTGCCATTGTTTCTCCAGCTCTTTAGGTGTCCTTAGGTCTTTGTGGATAGGTCTGCTGCCAATCTAATGTTTCAACCTTTGTAGTTTACAGACCCTTTGTTCCTCCGGATGCTTTCAGGATTTTCTCTTTGTCTCTGACATTTATAAGTGTTACTATTACATGTCAGGGTGTTCACCCATTTTTAGTGATTTTGAGGGGGATTCTTTGTGCCTCCTGGATTTAAAAAAAAAATTATTCAAGATTCCATTTATTAATTTGACAGGGAGAGATCACAAGTAGGCAGAGGAGCAGGCGGAGGGGTGGAGGGAAGCAGGCTCCCCGCTGAGCAAAGAGCCTTATGGGGAGCTCCATCCCAGGACCCTGGGATCATGACCTGAGCTGAATGTGGAGGCTTAACCCACTTAGCCACTCAGGTGGCCTGCCTCCTGGATTTTGATGCCTGTTTCCTTCTTTAATTTAGGGAAGTTCTCTGCTATAATTTACTACAGTAAACCTTCTGCCCCTCTCTCTTCCTTCTTCTTCTGGGATCCCAATTATTCTAATATTCTTTTGCTTTATGTTATTACTTACCTCTTGAATTCTCCCCTCACGATCCAGTAGTTTATCTCTCTTTTTCTTACTTTATTCTCTATCATTTGGTCTTCTATATCACTAATTTTTTTTTAAAGATTTTATTTATTTGACAGAGAGAGATCACAAGTAGGCAGAGAGGCAGGCAGAGAGAGAGAGAGAGGAGGAAGCAGGCTCCCTGCTGAGCAGAGAGCCCAATGCGGGACTTGATCCCAGGACCCCAAGATCATGACCTGAGCCGAAGGCAGCGGCTTAACCACTGAGCCACCCAGGCACCCTATATCACTAATTTTCCCTTCCGCTTCATTTATCCTAGAGTTAGAGCCTTCATGTTTGATTGCACTTCATTAATTGCTTTTTTTATTTCAACTTGGTTAGATTTTATTTCTCCAGAAATGGATTCTCTAGTATCTTCGGTGCTTTCTTCAAGCTCAGCTAGTATCTTTACAGTCATCATTCTGAATCTAGTTCTGACATCTTAATAATGTCCCTGATGATTAGGTCCCTGACATTTGGCACCACCTCTTCTTTTTTTTTGAGGTGAGTTTTCCCATTTTGTCATTTTGTCCAGAGAATACATGGTCGAGAGAAAAAAATGCTAAAAGGGTAACAACGACCCCAGAAAAATATACACTAAACAAATCAGAAGAGACCTGTAACTGCGGAGGAGGGAGGGGAACAACAAGAAAAAGAATATGATTAGGCTGGTGAATAGAACGGAGCTGCACAGTAGATTTTGTGTATATTTTGATATGTTTGAACAAACTGCCCCTAAAATTTTAAGGAAAGAAAAACTTATATACATATATTCAAAAATAAGGGTAAATACAATGTAGGGATGGACTATGACTGTAAAAATGAACATGTAAGAAGATTTTTAAAAAGGAATTGATAAGAAGTTGGTTTGAAAGAAGAATGAAACATAATTTACAAAAAATGAATGTGATCAGGCGGGTGAATAGAATAAAACTATGTATTAGATTTAGGGTGTATTTTGGTCTGTTAGAAGAAACTGCATCCCAAACTTAAAGAAAGAAAAACTTATATACAAAAAGTAAAGTTATATACAATGAAGGGATAGAATATGACTGTAAAAATGAATATTAAAAAGATTTTAAAGAAGCAGTTGATAAGAAGTTGGTTGGAAGAGGAAAGAGGAAACATTCTTTAGAAAATCTAAAAAAAATTAAAAAAAAAACTTAGTTCTATTCCTCTGGCTCTGGAGTTTTGTGGTTCTGATTGTTTGGTATACTTGGTCTTTGTTGGATTTTTTTTTTTTTTTTTTTAAGATTTTATTTATTTGAGAGAGAGGATGAGAGGAGAGCAGTCAGTGGGAAAAACAGACTCCCTGCCAAGCGGGGAGTCCAATGTGGGACTCGATCCTGGAACTCCAGGATCATGACCTGAGCTGAAGGCAGTCGCTTAACCAACTGAACCACCCAGGCGCCCTTGGTTGAATGTTCTTGCTGATTTTCTTGGAGAGGGGCCTGTTGCAGTGATTCTCCAATGTCTTTGCCTGGGTGAAATTTCACTGTCCTTGTTGGGCCAGGCTGAGTAACCTGCTCAGGTTTGCTTTTGGTAGCTTTTGTTCCCTGAAATCTTTCTACATGTACAGCTTTGGAGGATGAGAATGAGAATGGTGGCGTTCCAATATCCAGCCCCAGAGATGCTTCAGACTCAAGGCCCCACTCCTCAGTGAGCCCTCAGAGAAAAGCAGTTAATCACTCCTGTCTCCTGCACTCTGAGCTCACCTGGCCTGTGACTGAGCATTTCTGTCTCTGGCACAGGACCTTGTTTGGAGTTTACAAACCTAGCAGATTCCTGCAGTGTGCTCCTGTGCTATTCCTTCTAGGGGAGGAAGGGGAATCTCTCTGGATCTGCCACTTGTTCACTCTGTGCTTGAAGAGTAGTGGCCTGACTGTGCCACGGATCATGGTTAATGGCAACCCCAAGCTGAGAGCCCCCTCCTCGGCTCCCGTCTTTGCAGCCAGCTTCCTTCCTCCAATATGTGGGGGCTGTGGCACACTCAGGCATACCTGGTCTTTCTATGACCCTGAGGATCCTGAGACCACAATGTCCCAGCGAGAGTTCCAACCCCCGCTTAGCCACTGGAGTGATGTCCCTCCATGGAGCAGACTTCTAAAAGTTTTGATTTTGTGCTCCACTGCTCTGTCACTTACCAGGAGCCAGCTGATGGAGGTTCCCCCCATCAGCTGTCGTCTGTCTTCCCAGATATTGCCTTGGATTCACTTCTCTGCATGTCCTACCTTCCAGAAAGTAGTCCTTTTTATGTTGATATCATTGCTGCTATTCTTTTCTTCGATCTCCTGTTGAGTTTGTAGATGTTTAGAATGGTTTGAATTCCCCTTGTACAGGTTTAATAGGTACACTGAGACAAAGAATTTAATGCCTAAACAGCACGTTCACATGTAAAGGGACCATAAAGTTATGTTCAGACCTATAAGAATTTATAAAATATTCTTCCCAAAGATCTTTCTTTGGTTTTTTTTAAAGCAGTTTTTAAAGATTATTCCTCGGTCAGAAAAGTGAATCAGAATTAAAACATAATAAGGAATTTATGGTTTTAAAAAAGGGAATATATAGCTAACACAAAGTTTCTATAAGACTTTGTGAAATAAGGTAAATTGCAAAAAAATACATACAGTGTCACCATTTCCATGTTTAAAGGAAAAAAAATCTGGAAGACCTATTAACAAATACAAATATGTAAAAGAAAGCAGATTGTTGGCATTGTCTAAGTCTAAGAGTAATGGAAACAAAGGGGACCTTTCCACTTTTGTTCTTTATGCTTTTGTTTGTTTTATGCCTTATATTTTTATGTTGATATGTTGCGTGATCTCTCTGTAAAGACAGTTAATTATGATTCTGAAACCCGGATAAAGGTTTAAGAATATGGAAAGCAAAGATAATCACTGCTTTAAGTATAAAGAGACTATCTACTAATGTAACCTGTACAACAGAAACAAAAAATAAGCTCCGAAATGTCAGAAATCTTTTATTTAAAAGCAGAGGTATGAGAACTGCCCCCTCCCCCGCAGACCTGCTGCTTAAAAGAGATACACTTAATAATAGAATTATACATTATTAAAAATAGATAACATAAAATCAAAATTTAAAAAAAATGCAAAAGGCAAAATTGCTTGTAATTTTAGAAACATTACTTTGGGAGAGAAAGCTGTTAACTTATTTTTTTTAATGTAGGCTCTATGCCTAGGGTGGAGCCCCGTATGAGACTTGAACACATGCCCCTAGGGATGTTTGACTGAGTCACCCAGGCACCCCCATAACAAATTATTTTTGATGAAAAGTAGAGTCAATAACAAAGATGTAAGAATAATATTTTTGTGATTCATAAGCCAAAAATAAGTAGGAGAAATTGAGGCACATTTTTACTGGGGTATTATCAGAGTATTTAGACCATAAAAGTATCAGTGATTTTATTTTCTACAAATACAAATACCAAATTTTTAAATGTCAACAGAACATTTACAAAATTTGCTGTAATGTTATAAGAAAAACATAACCAAAAATTAAAGTCAAGCAGAAAATATTGACAATAAATAAGCTTTTACAAACTTAAAAATACTAAGATCCCATGATCAAGATACTGAACCTTGGTTATAAACTGCTAGTATCTCCCCTTAAGGTCATTTTTTGAGATAATAGGAAAACGAGGGAAGGATACTTTTTTGATTTGTTGGATTGGTAGGTGGCCTGTGATAGAAATTAACTCAGCATCTCTGTGGGAAAGGAAAATAAGAAATGAATTTTTAGAATTCTGTTCTTGTTGAAATGCTTTCCCCCATCCCCTGATGTCATTGTCTTAAACAGTGCCTCACTTCCCATTAACTGTAAATTGGATCTCTGTTCTAGCTGTCCTCTAGAATAAAATCCTGGGCCAGTCCTTGCTTAAATCTTACTTCTATGCAGGAACATGGAAAATCAGGTGGAGACTACTCTACTCCTTCCTATTGATACTCACTTGTCTCGTGAATTACAATAACAGTCTAAGGAATGCTCCCAAAAAAGAAGCTCTGGGGGGAGTGATTGTAGTTTAACACCCTAAGTTTCAACCCTAGGGCTAGTCTGCTCTTTGCCATTCCTCCCACTGAATATTTGGCTGTTCATTGCTGGACAAGTTTGGTTGATAGTGCCAGGAAAAAAAATGAACTGCTGCAAATAACAAAAATGTTGGAGGAACACAGCTATTTCAAAGGAAGCAGTGTAGATAGAGTATATCAGAGTCTAACAGAAGCAAAAATATTAGGACAGATAAATCGATAAATTTAGTCTAAAGAACATAATAAAAGAAGTTAGGGAAAGTGTTACAATAAGAACATAGAACAAACAACCATGCAGAAAATTTAAGTGTGAAACATAAAAAAAAGTGTAAAATACAATAGATGTGAAATAGTGGGAATGATAGAGCTAGGGAGTAAATAAATAATTGGTAGGGCCTATTTAGAAAATATCTTGGAAAGGACAAATAGGGAAAAAAATTTAAGGCAGAATGAGAATGAAAATAGAAATGCTGACTTTTCCCTCCAAACAAGAGCGACATTGGGAGAAGAGAGGAAATACTTGAAAAAGTAATTGAGATCTGTATGTTAACTGACCTCAGATTTAAAGGGCTAGAAAGCACCCCAAAAAGAAAATAAGGAAGACTTCACTACACATACTAACCTGAAATTTAAGAATATGGAAGACCCAGAAATTCTAAAAGCCTGCAGAAAGAAAGAACAAGCAATATATAAGAGAACAAATATGAGCTTTTTTTTTTTTTCCCCCGGCAGTAGCACTGGGTATAAGATAACTATTAAAATTTAGAATTTAATATCTAGCCAAACTGTCATTGAAATGAGAGTAGATAATATTTCCAGGCATTAAAGTGCTCTGAGGATTTTTACTAAAAGGTGACACTGAAAACAGGTTTGAATGAAGTGCTTAACCAAAAATGTAAGGTAAATTAAGGGATGCTGGAAGAGATTTGTGATTATTTACCTTAGTAGAGTGGATTGTTACTTTTATAACAAATAAAGAAGGTCTAGTTAATACCAGTCTTGATGGGTTGGCAGAGGAAGGCAAGGTCAAAGGATATGAGAGCATTTTAAAGTTCTTATTAGAAGATGATATCTTTGACGTCAAAAATTTAGAGAGAGTCTTAAAAATAAAGTGAGATAAAGTGGAATGTAAGATTAAGATAGAAATAGGACCAAATACATCAATAAATATAATAAATCTAAGTGAACCAAAACTCACCAATTAAGAAAATACTAATTAACATAAAGAAATCTAGATACTTTCTAGAATCCAAGACACACTTAAAGCATAGGAATGCAGCAAGGTTTAAAATAATAGGATTAAAAAAAAAGAAATGCTAAATAAAATAAAATTGTTATTGCTACACTAATAAAAATAAGATCATTATTAGGTTGGTGAGGGTTGTAAATATAGATAGAAGATTTAGGAAATCAAGAAATAGCAATTTTTAACATGCATGAATCTGATAAAATAAATGAAGCAAAAATTAGATTTAAATAAATGAAAACTTCAATATCTAAATTTCTCAATTGAGAAATTGCTAAACAGATTGTTTTCAAAGATTTATTTACTTATTTATTTATTTTAGAAAGTGAGAAAGATCATGAGTGGGAGGGGCAGGGGCAGAGACAGGACAGACATTTCATCAAAGAAGACATACTCCAGACAGCCAATAGATGTATGAAGAGATACTCAGCATCACTCAGCATCTGGGAAATGCAAATGAAAAGTTAATGAGATATCACCTCACACATGTCAGAATGGCTAAAATCAAAAATACAAGAAACAACAAGTATTGGCATGGATGTGGAGAAATAGGAATTGTCACATGCTCTTGGTAGGAATGCAAACTTGTGCAGCCACTGTGGAAAAGACTATGCTTAGAAAATGAAATATAGGGCGCCTGGGTGGCTCAGTGGGTTAAGCCGCTGCCTTCGGCTCAGGTCATGATCTCAGGGTCCTGGGATCGAGTCCCGCATCGGGGTCTCTGCTCAGCAGGGAGCCTGTTTCCTCCTCTCTCTCTCTCTCTCTGCCTGCCTCTGCCTACTTGTGATCTCTCTCTGTCAAATAAATAAATAAAATCTTTAAAAAAAAAAGAAAGAAAATGAAATATAGAACTACCATATGACCCAGAAATTGCAGAACTGGGTTTTTACTCAAAGAATAAGAAAACACTAATTTGAATAGGTAGGTGCACCCCTATGTTCATTGCAGCATTATTTACAACGTCCAAATTGTGGAAGCAGCCCAAGTATCCATAGATGAATGGATAAAGAAGATATGGTATATGTACAATGGAATATAACCCAGCTATAAAAAAGAATGAAATCTTGCCATTTGCAACAACATGGAGCTAGAGAGTAAAATGCTAAGCAAAGTAAGTCAGAGAAGGACAGATACCATATTATTTCACTCAAATGTGTATGTAAAAAAAATTAAAAGGTAAACTGAAAAAACAGATTTGAAATCAAATCTGGTTAAATCATATGTAAGAAACGTGAACAGAGTTCTAAGGTGATTGAGTGCTGTGTTCAGAATGTAAGGAGTTCAAAGAGCCATTTGTTTTTCTTTTCCATTTTCATCCTTAAGATAACATTTTTTTTTAATATAATTTTTTATTTTTTATAAACATATATTTTTATCCCCAGGGGTACAGGTCTGTGAATCACCAGGTTTACACACTTCACAGCACTCACCAAAACACATACCCTCCCCAATGTCCATAATCCCACCCCCTTCTCCCAAACCCCCTCCCCCCAGCA
>NC_081558.1:25134855-25233986 GCF_022355385.1 Mustela nigripes
TTGATTTCTGCTCTGATCTTTATGATTTCTCTTCTCCTGCTAGGCTTAGGGTTTTTTTCTTGTTCTTTCTCCAGCTCCTTTAGGTGTAGGGTTAGATTGTGTACCTGAGACCTTTCTTGTTTCTTTAAGATAACATTTTTAAAGCTAGAATTGTTCAGTTACTTACCTGAAGATAATGCTCCTTTTGAAGTGGTTCTTTTAGGCTTAAAGAAATGTGATGGTTTTTATCTCTTTAAAACATGTAAGAATAACTGAGATACTAAGATCTTTTTTCTTTTTTATAAATATTTCCTTTGATTTAAGCAACTGCTTATAAACTAGGAGCTTTGCCATTGTTTCTGTTAAAAACAAAGGCAGAAGGTAACATCAGGTATATCGCCATTGTAGTATTCTGTCAAGCTATTTTTTAAAGCATATCCTGCAGTTATTCTGTATAACAAAGTGTTTGTTGCTTAGCTTTTGCCTTTCAGAACAATCTGAGTAGAATATATTATTTTCTTTTTGTTAGAGCATGCCAAATTCTCATAAATTAAGAAGCAACTTCAATTAGGAAATTTTTCAAATTTTTTTTTTTTAAGATTTTATTTATTTGACAGAGAGAGAGGGAGGCAGGCTCCCTGCTGAGCAGAGAGCCTGATGTGGGACTCAATCCCAGGACCCTGAGATCATGACCTGAGCCGAAGGCAGTGGCCTAACCCACTGAGCCACCCAAGCGCCCCTCAATTTTTAATTTTTTTTTTTTTCTTAGAATTCAAGGACTTAATCCAAACGCAATACATTTTTCTTATTGAAATGTCATAGACTGTGATAGGGCTATAGCAGTAGAAATGGAAAAGAGGGATATCCTAAAGAGACGTGATTCAGGAGAGAAAGCCTCTGGCTCTCTTACATCCTCCTGGCTTTTGGTACAAAGGCAGTATTTGTTGTATCCTGAAGCCAGATTTAAAACAATATTCATCGGGGCGCCTGGGTGGCTCAGTGGGTTGAGCCTCTGCCTTCATGTCAGGTCATGATCCCAAAGTTCTGGGATCGAGTCCCGCATTACATTTACATTTAGTTATTCTATGTTCTCTACTTTATGTTACAAATATGATTCTGAAAATTGGAATACATCTGTTTAAGTCTTGTATAATTCAAAATTTTTTGTTTACAGTTGTTGTTCCTCTCAGATAAATACCTTTCTGTTGGTATAAATTTTTGTCAAGATTGATAAGGTGGTTAGAAAGAGAGAGTTGCGGGAGCCTGGGTGGCTCAGTGGGTTAAGCTGCTGCCTTCGGCTCAGGTTATGATCTCAGGGTCCTGGGATCGAGCCCCGCATCGGGCTCTCTGCTCAGCAGGGAGCCTGCTTCCCTCTCTCTCTCTGCCTGCCTCTCTGCCTACTTGTGATCTCTGTCTGTCAAATAAATAAATAAAATCTTTAAAAAAAAAAAAAAGAGTTGCAATTTAAATAGTATTGATTACTATTGTTTAGGAAGCAGTACCACGGGAACGCCCTTTCAGTGCCATGAAACAAGAACAGCAGAGGAAATGGATTGAAGATTTGAACAAGCAAATAGAAGATGATCGGCAGAGAAAAATAGAGGAAAAAATTACATCTTCAAAGGTAACCTAACAAATTTAGGTGGATGTTGTCAACGGGAAAAAAAATAATTTGAGTCCTTAATCATAAACCTAAAAGTATCCTAAAGCTATTTGACAAGACTACAGTATTCAAATTAATACACATTTGCTCTTGTAAACCTTTTTTGAATGCATTTAGTAAGTGATTTTGTGTAATTTCTTAAAACTGGCTTTTCAGGAATTTCCTAATTTGAATTTCTTGTACTCGTTATGTTAGTTACCTAAGTATATATGGAATTAATAAAGAATATAGCTCCGTTGATTTTTGTGATGCTTATCCTGCTCTTTGGTGACTTTTAAAAATTGTGTTTGATTATCATTTTAGAACTTTATACATGAGAACAATTGGAAGAATTCTTAGTAATTCTTATTTATCATGATTAGGGTGAGGAACATGACAGATGGGCAATGCATTTTGATTCATTAAAGACCTATCCTGCTTCTCAGTCTCAACTGTCTTCTTGGTCAACACACAACCAACCAGAGTACTTCTGTGTCTCTCCGGACACTCACGAACTGGCTGATATCAGCAGTGTTTATACACCTATGACTGGAAGCCAGGTTGAACCTTCAGAGGAGGAGCATATAGCAAAACCAGTCAGAGATAAGACCATGGCAGATAGTCAGAAAACAAAGTAAGTTTATCTTTCAGTATTTATTAATGTTTAAGGAAGTCTATGTGCTTTATTAAAAGGACTGTCATAATGTGTGTTAATTGATTTCAGGTTTGGTATTTTCCTTTAAAGTAGAAATTACTAGTGGATGTATCTGGAGCAAAAATGATTTAGCATCTTTCGGGGGTTTTGTATAACTAAAGTGTCTATCTTGCCAGCTTTCTCCGTTCTATGACTGCTCTCTTGGATCCAGCTCAGATTGAAGAACGTGAGAGGCGACGACAAAAACAGTTAGAACATCAGGTATTGCACTGTAAAATACTATTCCTCGCCTTAATAAGTAAAGTCATTTCCAGCGGATACCTAAATAAATGGAAATTAAAATTCCAATATAAATGTACAGCACAGGCCCTTCCATTTCTGTGATGAATCTAATTCTTACTCCAGCTGGCAGTAATACTAAAATTATATTGATGCTGAGAACCAGACAGTATCACATAGTACAACCAGCCACTTGCCTTCCAGAAGAGTAGGTCTTTAATATATGTTTTATATATGAAATGGCACTAAATCTTAACTTAGTACTGGTTATTTTTTTTTCATCTGTTTATAGTTCTCCTGAATTTTGTTTAGGATGAGAATTAGTTCTTTAAGGGAACTATACAGGGCACTGAATTCTGATTGAGAAATCTAGCAGATAATATAAGGAAGGAGATGAAGATTAAAATTCTAATTTTAATCTAACACTAAAAGGACTTAAAATTCTGAATAATTCTTTAAAACCTTGATACATGAGGAATTCGATGTAATTAATATTGTTAGTCTTAATCAGTAAGCAAATTAACAGACTGTCTGCTACTTACCAGGCACTATGCTAAGTGCTGAGATTTTTTTAGTTGTTTTTGGATTACTTCTTCTAACAGACCTCCTCTGTTAAAAGAAAAAGCATATAGGGCGCCTGGGTGGCTCAGGCGCCTCAGGCGCCTGGGTTAAGCCGCTGCCTTCGGCTCAGGTCATGATCTCAGGGTCCTGGGATCGAGGCCCGAAGCGGCCTCTCTGCTCAGCAGGGAGCCTACTTCCTCCTCTCTCTCTCTGCCTGCCTCTCTGCTTGCTTGTGATCTCTCTCTCTCTCTCTGTCAAATAAATAAATAATTAAATCTTTTAAAAAAAAAAAAGAAAAAAGAAAAGAAAAAGCATATAGAATTCCAGGAACAAGAGATGGGATAAATACATTGGAAATTTGACATTTTAACTTTATTTATATATGTAATATTGCATTATATATTATCTGCTACTGATAAACTTATTTTAGAAATTCAAATGCTTCAAATAGATTTTTTAAATTTGTGACAGTGCATTTTGTGATTTATAATTTATAACTAGAAAGCCATCACCGCTCAGGTAGAAGAGAAACGCAGGAAGAAACAGCTGGAAGAACAGCAAAGAAAGAAGGAAGAACAAGAAGAGGAGCGTCGCTTAGCACGGGAACGAGAAGAGATGCAGAAACAGTATGAAGAAGACATACTTAAGCAAAAACAAAAGGAAGTAAGTATATATTAAAACTTTTTTCATTGAAATATAGTTAACACAGTGTTACATTAGTTTCAGGTGTACAACAACATAGTGATTCAGGAGTCCTATATGTTATACTATGTTAACAAGCATACAGTACACGCTATTATAGTACCATTGACTATATTCCCTATGCTGTTGCTTTCATCCCTATGACTTGTTCATTTAATAACTGGAAGCCTGTACCTCCCACTCCTCTTCCCTCATTTACTGACTCCTTCTCCCCTGCTATTGCTTTGTTTTGTTTTGTAAAGATTTTATTTATTTGACAGAGATCACAAGTAGGCAGAGAGGCAGGCAGAGAGATAGGCAGAGAGGCAGGCAGAGAAAGAGAGAGAGGAGGAAGCAGACTCCCTGCAGAGCAGAGAGCCCGATGGGATCATGACCCGAGCCAAAGGCAGAGGCTTTAACCCACTGAGCCACCCAGGTACCCCTGTGGGTCTGTTTTATTGTTTGTTTGGGGTTTTTTGTTTTGCTTTTCATTTTATCTTTTTAGTTTCCACATATAAGTGACTTCATATAGTATCGATCTTTCCCATCTGACTGACTGACTTTAGCATAATACCCTCTAGGTCCATCCGTGTTATTGCAAATGGCAAGGTCTCTTTCTTTTTTATGGCTGAATGATACTCTACTTTTTGTATATACCACATCTTATGCATTCTTCTGCTGATGGATACTTGAGTTGCTTCCATATCTTGGCTGTTACAAATAATGCTGCAGTAAACATTTGGGTGCATATATCTTTTTTTCCCTTTGGGTAAATACTTTATAGTGAAATTACTAGACTGTGTGGTAATTCTACTTTTAATTTTTTTTGGAGGGTCCTTATTGTTTTCCACAGAGGGTATATCAATTTCCATTCCTACCAATAGTGCACAAAGGTTCCCTTTTCTCTACATCCTCACCAACACTTGTTGTTTCTTGTCTTTTTGATACTAGCTGTTCTGACAATGGTGAGATGATATACTTATGGTTTTGATTCACATTTCCCTAATGATTAGTGATGTTGAGGATCTTTTCCTGTGTCAGTTAGCCATCTGTATGCTTTGGAAAAATGTTTGTTTGGGTCCTCTGATCTTTTTTAAAAACTAAATTATTTTGGGGGCAGTAGACTAAGTGTCTGAGTCTTGGTTTCAGCTCAGGTCATGCTCACTGGGTTGTGAGATCAAGCCTAGTATGGAGCCTGCTTAAGATTCTCCCCCCTCCCCCACTTTGTCAGCCCATCTCCCCATTCATGTGGTCATGCTGTCTCCCTTAAAAAAAAATCATTATTTGGTGTTTTGGTGTTGAGTTGTATGAGTTATTTGTATATTTTGGATATTAACTCCTTTTCACATATGTTGTTTGCAGATATCTTCTCCCATTCAGTAATTTGTTGTTTTGTGGATGGTTTCTTTTGTTGTGTAGAAGCTTTTTATTTTTATGTAATCCCAACAGTTTATTTTTGCTTTTATTTCCTTTGCCTGAGGAGACAGATCTAGAAAATGGAAATTAAAATTCCAGTATAAATGTACAGCGCAGCGCAGGTCCATGGTAATGCCGATGTCCAAGAGGTTACTGCCTCTGTTTCCTTTAAGGAGTTTTATGGTCTTAGGTCTCACAGTTTATATCCATTTGAGTTTATTTATGTGTATGGTGGAAGAAAGTGGTCCAGTTTCATTCTTGTGCATGTAACTGTCCAGTTTTCCCGGCATATTTTACTGAAGAGACTGTCTTTTTCCCATTGGATATTCTTGCCTTCTTTGTCATTGATTACTTGACCATATAAACATGACCAGGTTTTATTCCTGGGCTCCCTTTCATCTTCTTTTGATCTGGTTTGTGCCATTGCTATACTATTTTGAGTACTGGCATTGTAGCATATATGATTTGAAATCTAAGATTGTGATACCTTCAGCTTTGTTCTGCTTCCTCAGAATTGCTTTGGCTATTTGGGGTCCTTTGTGGTTCCATACAGATTTTAAGATTATTTGTTCTAGCTCTGTGGAAAATTCTGTTGGTATTTTGATAGGGATTACATTCAATCTGTAGATTGCTTTAATAGAGTGGATGTTTAAAGTGTTAATTCTTCCAAACTGTGAACATGGTAGTATTTATATTATAAATAACATTATAGAGTAAAAATGGATAGAGTAAAAATGGGTGTATTTTTAAAAGAAAATAATCAGAAGTTGAACATTTGCATCTGTTTTGAAATTTTGAAGGTGTATGCAGAAACACTGAAGTGTTGCATTATAAAGGTTATGAATGTAAAGGAGAATCTAGAGAAGTTTTTATTTTTTTATTTTTTTATTTTTTTCTAAAATATTTTATTTATTTATTTGACAGAGAGAGAGAGAGATCACAAATAGGCAGAGAGACAGACAGAGAGAGATGAGGAGAAGCAGGCTCCCTGCTGAGCAGAGAGCCCAATGCGGGACTCAATCCCAGGCCCCTGGGATCATGACCTGAGCCGAAGGCAGAGGCTTAACCCACTGAGCCACCCAGGTGTCCCTAGAGAAGTTTTTAATTATTTCAAGTGATCAGTTCACAAATGCCATATTGCTTGGGTTTTTTTCTCTGCTAAGAAAGGCCAGTACAGCACAACAACAACAAAAATTACCCATGTGCTTCATTTTGAAATGTTTTCTAAGCAATAATAATTATTATTATTTTTTAAGATTTTATTTATTTATTTGACAGATCACAAGTAGGCAGAGAGGCAGGCAGAGAGGGGTAGCAGGCTTCCTGCTGAGCAGAGAGCCCAATGCAGGGCTCAATCCCAGGACCCTGAGATCATGACCTGAGCCAAAGGCAGAGGCTTAACTCTCTGAGCCACCCGTACACGCCTAAGCAGTAATTATTAATAAATATCCTAGATGTGTTAAGAGAAATGATATTGGCCTTTCTGTCTGTGTCCATTAGTGAACAGGAGCATATATTTGCAGGCTGGCATTGATGATACATTTCATTGCTGTGTTAGAGTTTTCCTGTGTGCTTAAATAAGATTATTTTTTTAAATCTTAAAATTTTATTTATTTATTTATTTTAAAGATTTCATTTATTTATTTGAAAGACAGAGATCACAAGTAGGCAGAGAGGCAGGCAGAGAGAGAGGGGTAGCAGGCTCCCTGCTGAGCAGAGAGCCCAGTGCGGGACTCTATCCCAGCACCCTGGGATCATGACCTGAGCCAAAGGCAAAGGCTTTAACCCGCTGAGCCACCCAGACGCCCATTTTTTTTTTATTTTTTTATGATTTTATTTATCCATTTGTCAGAGAGAGAGAGAGAGCGCACAAGGGAGAGCACAAGCAGGGGGAGGGGCAGAGGGAAAAGCAGGCTCCCCATCGAGCAGGGAGCAGGATGTAGGACTCGATCCCAGGACAGTGGAATCATGACCTAAGCTGAAGGCAGCTGCTTAACCAACTGAGCCAACCAGGTATCTCTAAATAAGATCGTTTTTTTAAAAAAGAGTAGATACCTGGTTAGCTACAAGAACATCTCTGTTAAGTGGTACATGTGGCCTAGGGATGATTTTGTGAAGTGTCATGTTTGAGCTGACCTGACGTGAGCAAATCCTACAGTGACGTGATTACCAAGGATTTGTGAGGTTTATAGTAGAGCATAGAGCATTTCCACTCGCCCTCGGAGATGCAGCCCAGAGCCTGCATTTTCTTGATTTTTCCCTTTTCAGCCTTAACTCCACACTGATGAAGTGGATGATCTGGGTTCTATTTTCATTATGTTTAATAGGTTAAGCCAACTGCTCCTATGAAAAAACTATATATGTGAATAAAGTCAAAGGGTCATTTGTTTGAATTGTAAGAAATGGCTGTAAATCCTGTTTTACCTCTTAATAATCTGTTTTTAATCTTAATGGAATTTTGATGGAATTAATCACTGGTTTTAGAAGCTTTGAAGACTTTATTATAATAAATTTCAGTGGGTAAAAGAATTTTTACATTTGTGGTCTAATACAGCTGTAGAATATGATACTAAAATGTAAGTTCCAAAAGGGAGAACGCTTTGCCCTATTGACTTTGTCCCAGTATCTTGAATAGTGCCTCGCACATAGTAGGAGCTAATCTGCTCAGAATAGTCAAGTCTGCAGGTGTCTGATAATTGCATTTAATAATTCTGTGCCCTTCAATATTAACAGGAAATCATGACTCTCAAAACAAATGAGCTATTTCAGACAATGCAGAGAGCACAGGAGCTAGCACAGAGGCTGAAACAAGAACAGAGAATCCGAGAATTGGCTCAAAAGGGACACGACACTTCTGGATTGATTAAAAATCTTGGTGGTAAGCAGTTCACTACAATTTTACTTAAAATATCTTTTGAAGAGGATTTTAAATAACTGCCTATTTTCGGTACCTTTAACGCACCTAGTGAATAAATATTGTTTTAGGAATTTCAGATCTTGACCTAATGTAACTTTATAAAAATGCTTATTTTGTTTGGGAAATTGGTTTAAGAAAAGAACTAAATAATAACTAAGCAGGGTCTGGCACTTTCCAATAATCTTTGATACAGGAAGGATGTTAGGGGTTGAAGACAACAACCAAGAATTCTCCAGATGTTTTTGGTGCAAAAAGGTGGTTTTATTAAAGCACTGGGACAGGACCCGTGGGCAGAAAGAGTTGTGCTAGGGTCGTGAGGAGTGGCCCATCATATACTTTCAAGTTGTGAGGGATTAGGGATAGTGTAAATATGTAAGGAATTTGGAAGAACAGTTTCCAGGACCTTAAGGGGGCTAGCAGTTATTGGGAAAACGTCATTTATTACTTACTGTCTAATAAAAACTTAGTCATGAGACCCTTCAGATGTATATCAGTGGGTCGTATGATTGGGGGATGATTGCCAACATGTATTGGGAAGAGGGGTAGAGATAAAGGCAGTTTCCAGAGGAAATTTTTTTATGTTACAGTAGATGTACAAGATCGTGGGGGTTGGGCTAAGATTGCTTTCTGCCCTTAGCAAAGTGTGAACATCCAGGCAGTTGAGTTCCTAGAGGAATGTCACTGACGACCTATTTCAAGGACTTGTCAGTGGGCCGTAAGTAGTAAGGAAATTTAATAATTTTTCTTCTGCCTTTGTTTCCTACTTTTTACATAAATTTTCTTATGTTTTGTTTATAATAGGTAAAATGTATACTTTTTTTTACCCAGTGTTTTTAGAGAAATCTCTGAAAGGATCCTCATATTCAATAAGGGATAAAAATGCAGGTCACTTTTTGTAAGAAAATTTAGGATAGCCCTTTTATATTTTTATTGTAATGTTCACATTGATTACACTGAAAATCTTGTGCGTATTTAGTTGCTGCTACACATACTTTTGCTTAATCTTCCTGAACTGTCATTATGTTGGATAATATATTTCTCTTGCTATTTGATAAAGTGACTAACAACATTTCAAATTTAGGACATGGCTTGGATGATGTCAGTGGTAAAAAGAATACATGTATCAGTTCTACAACCTCTCCCAAAAAGGATACTGCTGTGCAAACAGGTATTTGTTTAACAGTTGTGATTTGGTTTAAAATTTACTTAAAATTAACGTCACAGTCAGAATTAAGCTTAGTTTAGAATTGAGCTCTGTTTGTCTACGGCCATACCACCCTGAACGTGCCCGATCTCGTCTGATCTCGGAAGCCAAGCAGGCTCGGGCCTGGTTAGTACTTGGATGGGAGAATTGAGCTCTGTTTAAAAATGAAAGGAATTCACCAGTTTTTAGCAAGGATTAGAAAATAAAGGGATCTCTTGATTTTTAATTTCTCTGTAACAGCTTCATTGAGGTTTAATTCACATAGCATATAGTTAACCCCCCTAAAGGATACAGTGCAGTGTTTTGGTTTTGTTCTTCAAGTTTTAAATTAAATTCTAGTTAACATATATGGTAAAATTGTTTCAGATGTAGAATTTAGTGATTCACCACTTACATATAATGCCCAGTGCACATCACAAGTGCCCTCCTAAATACCCATCACCCAGTTAGCCCATTTCCCCACTCCCCTCCCTCTATAATCACTCAGTTCTCTTTTTTCCCCTCATTTATGTGAGAGAGAGGGAGAATGAGTGAGAGGCAGCAGAAGCAGAAGGGAGAAGCAGAGGGAAAGGGAGAAGCGACCTAAGCTAAAGGCAGATGCTTAACCGACTGAGCCACCCAAGTGCCCCAGTATCTTCTAGTTCTGTCCATGTCATTGCACATGGCAAGCTTTCATTCTTTTTGATGGCCAAGTTATATACCATCTTCTTCATCCATGGATATTTGGGCTCTTTCTATATTTTGGCTGTTGTTGATAATGCTGCTATAAACATCATGGTGCATGTGCCCCTTTGAATCAGTATTTTTGTGTCCTTTAGGTAAATATCTAGTAGTATAATTACTGGGTCATAGGGTAGTTATATTTTAACTTTTTGAGGGACCCCCCTCATACAGTTTTCCAGAGTGGCTGCATTAATTTGCATTCTCATCAACAGTGTAGGAGGATTCCCTTTTCTCCATATATTTGCCAACATCTGTTGTTTTCTGTGCAATTAAATTTTAGCCAGTTTGATAGGTGTGAGGTGGTATCTCATTACGGTGTATTGATTTGTATTTTCCTGATGAGTGAAGTTGAGCATCTTTTCATGTGCCTATTAGGCAACTATATGTCTTTGGGAAAATGTCTGTGTCTTCTGCACCGCCCCCCCCTTTTCTTTTTTTTTTTTTTTTAGGATTTTTAAATTTATTTCACAGAGAGAGCACAAGCAGGGGGAGTGGCAGGGAGAGGGACAGGGAGAAGCAGGCTCCCCACTGAGCAGGGAGTCCAGTGCAGGGCTCCATCCCAGGACTCTTGGAACGTGACTTGAGCCAAAGGTAGCTGCTTAAGTGACTGAGCTACTGGAGGTGCCCCTTCTAGCCCATTTCTTAACTGGATTATTCATTTTTTTGGTGTTGAGTTTGATAAGTTATTTATAGATTTTGGATACTAACCCTTTTTCAGACACGTCATTTGCAAATATCTTCTCCCATTCTGTAGGTTTTCTTTTAGTTTTGTTGATTTTTTTCTTCACTGTGTAGAAGCTTTTTATCTTGATGAAGAAAGTCCCAGTAGTTCACTTTTGATTTGCTTTTGTTTCCCTTGCCTCTAGAGACGTGTTTAATAAGAAGTTGTTATGGCTGAGGTCAAAGAGGTTGCTGCCTGTGTTCTCAAGGATTTTGATGGATTCCTGTCTCACATTTAGGTCTTTCATCCATTTTGAATTTATTTTTGTGAATGGTGTATGAAAGTGGCTCAGTTTCATTCTTCTGCTTGTTGCTGTCCAGTTTTCCCAGCACCACTTGTTGAAGAGACTGTATTTTTTCCATTGGATATTCTTTCCTGTTTTGTCGAAGATTAGTCAACCATGGAGTTGAGGGTCCATTTCTGGGTTCTCTGTTCTGTTCTATTGATCTATATGTCTGTTTTTTTGCCAGTACCATTCTGTCTTGATGATTACAGCTTTGTAGTAGAGCTTGGAGTCCAGAATTGTGATGCCACCAGCTTTGGTTTTCTTTTTCAACATTCCTTTGGCTATTTGGGGTCTTTTCTGGTTCCATATAAATTTTAGGATTATTTGTTCCAGCTCTGAAAAAAATTGATGGTATTTTAATAGAGACTGCATTGAATGTGTAGATTGCTCTAGGTAGCATAGACATTTTAACAATATTTGTTCTTGAAGGTCTACAAGCAGGGAATGTTTTTGCATATCTTTGTCTTTCTCAGTTTCTTTTATGAGTGTTTTGTAGTTTTGTGAGTACAAATACTTTGCCTCTTTGGTTAGGTTAATTCTTAGGTATCTTACAGTTTTTGGTGCATTTGTAGATGGGATTGACTCCCTAATTTCTTTCTTCTGCCTCATTGTTAGCATATAGAAATGCAGCTCATTTCTCTGCCTTGATTTTATATCCTGCCACTTTGCTGAATTCCTATATGAGTTTTAGTGATTTTGAGGTGGAATCTTTTGTGTTTTCTCCATAGAGTATTATGTCATCTGCAAAGAGTTAGAGTTTGACTTTTTTGCCAATTGAGATGCCTTTTATTTCTTCTTGTTGCATGATTGCTGAGGCTAGGACTTCTAGTACTATGTTGAAAAACAGTGGTGACAGTGGACATCCCTGCCATGTTCCTGACCTTAGGAGGAAAGCTCTGTTTTTCTCCATTGAGAATGATATTTGCTGTGGGCTTTTTGTCTATGGCTTGTATGATATTGAGGTATGTTCCCTCTGAAGAGTTTTTTTTTTTTTTTTTTTTTTTTAAGATTTTATTTATTTATTTGACAGAGAGAGATCACAAGTAGGCAGAGACACAGGCAGAGAGAGAGAGAGGAGGAAGCAGGCTCCCTGCTGAGCAGAGAGCCTGATGCGGGACTCGATCCCAGGACCCTGAGATCATGACCTGAGCCGAAGGCAGCGGCTTAACCCACTGAGCCACCCAGGCGCCCCCCTCTGAAGAGTTTTAATCAAGAAAGAATGCTGTACTTTGTCAGATGCTTTTTCTGCATCAGTTGAGAGGATCATATGGTTCTTATCCTTTCTCTTACTCATGTGCTATATTATGTTGATTGATTTGCAAATATTGAACCTTCCCTGCAGCCAAGGAATAAGTCCCACTTGATTGTGGTGAATAATTATTTTAATAATTGAAATTATTAAAATGTACCCTCATTTTTTTTTTTTTAAATTTACTAATTTGACAGAGAGAAATCACAAGTAGATGGAGAGGCAGCCAGAGAGAGAGAGAGAGAGATAGGGAAGCAGGCTCCCTGCTGAGCAGAGAGCCCAATGCGGGACTCGATCCCAGGACCCTGAGATCATGACCCGAGCCGAAGGCAGCGGCTTAACCCACTGAGCCACCCAGGCGCCCTGTACCCTCAATTATTGAAATAGACCCTCAACTCCATGTTTGACTAATCTTTGACAAAGCAGGAAAGAATGTCCAATGGAAAAAACAGTCTTCTTCAACAAATGGTGCTGAGAAAGCTGGACAGCCACATGTAGAAGAATTTTAATGTACTTTTGTTTAATGTTTTAATGCAGAAGAACGTTTAAATGTACTTTTAATGTACTGTTGGGTTTGATCTGCCTGCCTCTCTGCGTACTTGTGATCTCTGTCTTTCAAATAAATAAAATCTTAAAAAAAATTTTTTCTTCTTAATTTCCTGGTTAACCTCTTCATTATTTTTTAATATTTAATTTATTTATTTGACAGAGATCACAGGTAGGTAGGTAGAGAGGGGAAGCAGGCTCCCTGCTGAGTAGAGAGCTGGATGCGGAGCCTGATTCCAGGACCCTGAGATCATGACCTGAGCCAAAGACAGAGGCTTAACCCACTGAGCCACCCAGGTGCCCCCCTTTTCATTCTTTAGTAGGATGTTCTTTAATCTTGTTGAGAATTTTCACACCCATGTTTATCAATTATATATTAGGTATAATTCTCTTTTTTGCTGGGGTCTTTGTCTGGTTTTGGAATCAAGGTAATGCTGGCCTCATAGAATGAATTTAGAAGTTTTCTTCCATTTATTTCTCTTTTTTTGGAACTGTTTTGAGAAGAATGTGTATTAACTTTTTTTTTTTTTTTTTTTTTAAGTCTAGTAGAATTCCCCTGGGAAGCCATCTGGCCCTGTACTTTTGTATTTGAGAGATTTTTGATTACAGATTCAGTTTCTTTGCTGGTTATGGGTCTATTTAAATTTTTTTCTTCCTGTTTCAGTTTTGGCAGTTTGTAGATTTCTAAGAATTTATCCATTTCTTCCAGATGCTTGTTTTGTTGACATATGATTTTTCCTAATAATCTCTAATAATTATATTTCTGTGGTGTTGGTTGTGATCTCTCTTCTTTCATTGGTGATTTTATTTATTTTGGTCTTTCTGTTTTGATTAAGTCTGGCTAGGGGTTTATCAGTTTTATTCTTTCAGAGAAAAATATTTTAGTTTCATTGATCTGTCCTACTAGTTTTTTTATTTCTGCTCTAATCTTTTTATTTCCTTCCTTCTGCTGACTTTAGGCTTTATTTGATGATCCTTTTCTAGCTTCCTTTAGGTGTAAGGTTAGGTTGTATATTTGAGATTTTTCTTGCTTCAAAGTAGGCTTGTATTGCAGTATACTTTCTTTTCAGGACCATCTTTGCTGCATCCCCGAGGTTTTGGACTATCGTGTTTTCATTTGCTTCTGTGGATTTTTAAAAATTTCTTCTTTAGGGCGCCTGGGTGGCTCAGTGGGTTGGGCCGCTGCCTTTGGCTCGAGTCATGATCCCAAGGTCCTGGGATGGAGTCCTGCATCCGGCTCTCTGATCATTGGGGAGCCTGCTTCTCCCCCGCTCTCTCTGCCTGCCTGCCTACTTGTGATCTCTGTCTTTCAAATAAATAAGATCTTAAAAAAAAAAATTTCTTCTTTAATTTCCTGGTTAACCTCTTCATTATTTTTTTTTAAATATTTAATTAATTTATTTATTTGACAGAGATCACAGGTAGGTAGAGAGGGGAAGCAGGCTCCCTGCTGAGTAGAGAGCTGGATGCGGAGCCTGATTCCAGGACCCTGAGATCATGACCTGAACCAAAGACAGAGGCTTAACCCACTGAGCCACCCAGGTGCCCCCCTTTTCATTCTTTAGTAGGATGTTCTTTAATCTCCATGTATTTGTGATCTTTCCAAATTTTTTCTTGTGGTTGACTTCAGGATTCATAGCACTGTGGTCTGAAAATATGCATGGTATGATCTCATTCTTTTTGTATTTGTCGAAGGCCTGATTTGTGATCCACCATGTGATCTATTTTGGAGAATATTCCATGTGTACTTAGAAAGAATGTGTATTCTGCTGCTGCTTTAGGATGAAATGTTCTGAATATGTCTGTTAAGTCCCTCTGGTCCAGTTGTGTCATTCAGAGCCGTTGTTTTCTTTTGATTTTACGCTTAGATGATCTGTCTGTTTCTGTTAAGTGGTGTATTAAGGTCTCCTATTGTTACTAATGAGTTTCTTTATGTTTGTTATCAATTGACTTGTGTATTAGGTGCTTGCCAAGTTGGGGGCATAAATATTTGCAATTGTTAGATCTTCTTGTTGGATAGACACCTTGTTTATGAGATAGTGCCCTTTGTTTCATATTATATATTTTTTTCATTTAAAAATGAAACATTTATTAAACATGCCTACTCTGGCTCTCTGTTGACTTCTGAAACTTTGGTTTTCATCACCTCACTTTCAATCTGCAGGTGTCTTTAGGTCTAAAAATGAGTCTCTTGTAAGCAGTATATAGGTAGATCTTTTTTTTAAAAAATCCATTCTGATACCTTAAACATCTTCTGATTGGGGCATTTAGTCCATTTACATTCAGGAATTATTATAGATAAGAAGGTAGTGCCATTGTATTGCCTGTAAAGTCACTGTTTCTGGAGATTTTTCTCTGTATCTTTCTAGACTTTGTTGCTTTTGGTCTTTCCGACTTTAAAGGAGGAAATTTAAAGGAAATTTTTAATATTTTTTGCAGGGTGGTAGTTTAGTCATCGTAAACTCCTAGTTTTGTTTGTCTGGGAATCTCTTTATTTCCTTCTATTCCAAATCCTTGATGGATAAAATTTTCTTTACTGTGTATTTTTCCCATTCAGGACCTTGAATATATCATGCCACTCTCTTCTGGCCTGCTGTGTTTCTTTGGTAAGATTTACTACTAACCTGATTTGTCTTCCCTTGTAGATTAGGGATTTCTTTTCTCTTGCTGCTCTCAGGATTCTTTCCTTATCTCTGTATTTTGCAGATTTTGCTGCAATATGTCTTGGGGTTGGCCAGCTTTTGTTGAGTTTGATGGGAGTTCTCTGTGCCTCCCAGGTTTGGATAGCTGTTTCCTTCCCCAGATTATAGAAGTTTTCATCTATAATGTGTTCATATAAACCTTCTGATACAGTATTTTTTTTAAAGAGTACCATTAGAGTTGTGCAACCATCCTCACAATGAATTTAAGAACATTTTTATCACCCCAGAAAGAACCCCTGTGCTCATTCTTTTCTCCCTTTTCTCCAGTTAAAGGTAACCAGCAATCTACTTTCTGTTACTCTAGATTTGCCTATTCTAGACATTTCATATAATTGGAATCATACCATATGTAGTATTTTGTGCCTGGATTCTTTCATTTAGCGTAATGTTTTAAGGTTCATCATGTTGTAGCATGTAGCAATACCTCATCATCCTTCATCACTGAATAATATCCCATTTTGTGCATATACCACATTTTGTTTATTCCTTCATCAGTTGGTGGATGTTTGGGTTATTAAAGATACGCTATGAACACTTAAGCAGAACTTACCTAGATGTATATTTTCAGATCTCTTGGGAGAGAAGAATAGCATTGCTGAGTTATATATAACTGTATGTTTAGCATTTGATGAATTGTAAAACTTTTCCAAATTGTATGATTTTACATTTCCATCAGCACTATATGTAATTTCTCTGCATGTTAACCTACACATATTATTCTTGTGGTTATGAAGTGGTATGTCATTGTGGTTTTGATTTACATTTTCCCGGTGACCAATGATGAACATTTTTTATGTGTTCATTTTATTCATTTTTTAAAAGATTTTATTTATTTGAGAGAGAGAGAAATAGAGAGCAAGCAAGTGCACAAGGAAGGGGAAGGGAAAGCAGGAGAGGGAGAAGCAGGCTCCCCATTGAGCAGGGAGCCAGATGCAGGGCTCAGTCCCAGAACGCTGGAATCATGACCTGAGCCAAAGGCAGACAATTAACTGACTGAGCCACCCAGGCCTCCTCATGGGTTCATTTTAAATTTTTAAAAATGTGATAAGGTAATATCTATATTTGGGCCTTATTATTATAGGTCTCCATGCTTACTGTGAATCTTTTCAATCCTTTACATATCTTTCTGGGAATTTTTTTTTTTAAAGATTTTATTTATTAATTTGACAGAGAGAAATCACAAGTAGACGGAGGCAGCCAGAGAGAGAGAGAGAGAGAGAGAGAGGGAAGCAGGCTCCCTGCCGAGCAGAGAGCCCGATGCGGGACTCGATCCCAGGACCCCGAGACCATGACCTGAGCCAAAGGCAGCGGCTTAACCCACTGAGCCACCTAGGCGCCCCTGGGAGTTTTTTTTTTAATACCTTCCAGAAAATCCCTTTAACTTTTCACTTTTTAAAAATCCAGGGATAATTGACATACAACATTAGTTTCAGGTGTAGAGCATAATGATTCTATATTTGTGTATGTTGCAGAATAGTCACAGTAAGTCCAGTTAATATCACCATCAGTTAGAAAATTTTTTCTTGTGATGAGAAGATTTATTCTCTTAAATATGGAATTATTATTAACTAGAGTCACTGTGTTGTATGTTTTATCCCCAAGACTTATAACTGGAATTTGTAGTTTTTGACTCTTCACCCATTTTGTCCTTCTTTCCCCTCCCCACTGCTGCCTTTGGCAGCAATATTTCTGTGAGCTTCTGTGGTTTGTGTGTGTGTGTGTGGTTTTTTTTTTTTTTTAAGATTCCACTTGTAAGTAAAAGAAAAAAAATTCCCCATATAAGTTAGATCTTAATGGTATTGGTCTTTCTCTGTCTTTTTTTACTTAGTATAATGCCCTCAATGTCCATCCATGTGGTCACAGATGGCAAGATTTCATTTCTTTTTATGGCTGAATAATATTCCTTTGTGTATGTAAACACTACATTTTCTTTATATTTATCTGACACTTAGGTTGCTTCCATGCCTCCACTATTACAAATAGTGCTCCAGTGAACACAGGAGTGCATACATCTTTTTGAGTTAGTGGTTTTGTTTCTTTCGGATAAATCCTGAGGTGGAATTGCTGGATCATGTGGTAGTTCTTCTTTTAACTTTTTGAGGAATCTTTATATTTTCTGTAGTGAAGATTAACCAATTTAGAAGTCTACCAACAATGCGTGAGTGTTCTCTTTTCTCTACCTCCTTGCTGACTCTTGTCGTTTCTTCTTTTTGATACTCAACATTCTGAATGGTGCGAAGCCGTTATCTCACAGTGGTTTTGATTTTTCATTTCCCTGATAATTAGTGATGTTGAGCATCTTTTTATGTAGCTGTTAGCCATCTGTAGGTCTTTCTTTGATAATTGTTCAAATCTTCTGCCCATTTAAAAAATCAGATTGTATCTTTGCTTTTCTTATTGCATTGTATAATTTCTTTTAATTAATGTATAATATATTACCTGTTTCATGGGTACAGGTCTGTGAATCATCAGTCTTACACAGTTCACAGCATTCACCATAGCACATACGCTCCCTAATGTCCATAACTCAGACACCATATCCTTCCCCCCGCCCCACCCCAGCAACCCTTAGCTTATTTCCTGAGATGAAGAGTCCCTTTATGGTTTGGCTCCCTCCCTGTTCCCATCTTGTTTCATTCTTCCCTCCCTTCCCCCCATGTACCCCCACCCTGCCTCTCAAATTCCTCATATAAGAGCGATCATATGATAATTGTCTTTCTCTGACTGACTTAACTTTGCTTAACATAATGGCCTCTGGTTCCACCCATGTTGTTGCAAATGGCAAGATTTCGGGGTATTTTTTGATGGCTGCATAGAATTCGTGTGTGTGTGTACATGTGTGTGTTTATGTATCCACACCACATCTTCTTCATCCATTCATCTGTTGATGGACATCCAGGCTCTTTCCATAGTTCTGCTTTTGTGGACATTGCAATCTGCTATAAACATTTGGGTGTGTGTGCCCCTTCAGATCACTACATTTGTATCTTTAGGGTAAATACCCAGTACTGCAAATGCTGGGTTGTAGGGTTCCTCTTTGAGGAACCTCCATACTGTTTTCCAGAGTGGCTGCAAGTTCCAGCTTGCATTCCCACCAACAATGTAGGAGGGCTTCCCTTTCTCTGCATCCTGGCCAACTCCTGTCATTTCCTGACTGGTTAACTTTAGCCATACTGACTAATGTGAAGTGGTATCTCACTGTGGTTTTGATTTGTATCTCCCTGATCCCGAGTGATGTGGAGCACTTTTTCCTTGGCCATTTGGATGTTGTCTTTGCCGAAACATCTGTTCATGTCTTCTGCCCATTTCTTGATTGTATTGTTTGTTCTTTGGGTGTTGAGTTTGGTAAGTTCTTTATACGCTTTGGATACTAACCCTTTTTGAGACATGTCATTTGCAAATATCTTCTCCCATTCTGTTGGTTGTCTTTTGGTTTTGTTAACTGTTTCCTTTGTTGTGCAAATGATTTTGATCTTGATGAAGTCCCAGTAGTTCATTTTTGCCCTTGCTTCCCTTGCCTCTGGCGGTGTTTCTAAGAAGATGCTGTGGCTGAGGTGGAGGTGGCTGCCTGTGTTCTCCTCAAGGATTTTTGAAGGATTCCTGTCTCACATTGAGGCCTTTCATCCATTTTGAGTCTGTTTTTTGTGTTGAAAGACCCGCGGATCCCTTTACCCAAGAATCCAACACTGCCACTGGATGCAATCAGCAAGAGGTTCTTTATTGTTACGCAGGCGCCTGCGGGTGGTCAGCGCGCGCCTGCGGGTGGTCAGCAGCTCCTGCTAGCTGAGCACACCCGGCTGGGGTGGTGCCGGGTTTTTATAGACAGGTACAAACAAGTTTTGGGTGGGGTGCAACTGATTGGTGGACAGTTTGAACTTTTGAAAAAGGCATACTTGGTGTTAGCGGATTGGCTTTGGAAGACCCCCTGGCACGAAGAGAAAGGCGGGAAGGGGAAACAAAGAGGGGAAGTTTGACCTTATCACTCAGCAGAAAGGCATCCTGGCTACGTGACCTATGTGACCATGCAGCCCCCTTGCCTACGTGACCTATGTGACCATGCAGCCCCCTTGCCTACGTGACCATGCCCCGGCTATTAGGAGAGGGTATCTTGTTCAAACAGGAGTCAAGTGTCATGCCCTAAAAGCCAAGCTGTTACAGAAAGGCAAAAGAGCAGTTACATTGAATTCAACCCTGTGGGAAGGGTCTTTTCATTGCAAGGGGAGGAGGGGTACTTTTACACAACAAAAGAGCAGTTAATTAGTTAACGAAGGGGGGGGGTGTCTTTCAGTGTGTGGTGTAAGGAAGTGGCCCAGTTTCATTCTTCTGCATGTGGCTGTCCAATTCTCCCAGCTCCCAGCACCATTTGTTGAAGAGACTCATTTTTCCATTGGACATTCTTTCCCGCTTTGTCAGTGATCAGTTGATCATAGAATTGCGGGTGCATTTCTGGGTTCTCTGTTCTGTTCCATTGATCTATGTGTCTGTTTTTGTGCCAGGATCATACTGTCTTGATGATTACAGTTTTGTAATAGAGCTTGAATTCTGGAATTGTGATGCCACCAACTTTGGTTTTCTTTTTCAACATTCCTCTGGCTATTTGGGATCTTTTCTGGTTCTGTACAACTTTTAGGGTTATTTGTTCCATTTCTTTGAAAAAGTTGGAGGTATTTTGATAGGGATTGCATTAAATGTGTGATTGTTCTAGGTAATATAGACATTGTCACTATGTTCTTCCAGTCCATGAGCATGGAATGTTTTTCCATTTCTTTGTGTCTTCTTCAGTCTTTCATGAGTGCTCTATATAGGTTTTTGAGTACAGATTCTTTGCCTCTTTGGTTAGGTTTATTTGTAGGTATCTTATGGTTTTGGGTGCAATTATAGATAGGATCGACTTTTTAATTTCTCTTTCTTCTGTCTTGTTGTTGGTATATAGAAATACAACTGATTTCTCTGCATTTATTTTATGTCTTGATATTCTACTGAATTCCTGCATGAGTTCTAGCAGTTTCTGGTATTTTATTTTTGATGCAATTGCAAGTGAGATTTTTTTCTTTATTTCTCTAACAGTATTAGTGTATAGAAACACAACAGATTCATGTGTATTGAGTTTTTTATCTTGCACCTTTTTGGAATTTGTTTTTTCTGACAGATTTTGGTGGAATCTTGGGGTATCCACACTTCTTTTTTGCCAATTCGGGTACCTTTTATTTCTTTCTGGTGTGTGATTGCCAAAGCTAGAACTTCTAGTACTGTGTTGAATAGCAGTGGTGATAGTGGACAGCCCTGCCATGTTCCTGACTTTAGGGAAAAAGTTCTCAGTTTTTCCGCATTGAGAATGATATTCGCTGTGAGATTCTGATGATACTGAGGTATGTGCCTTGTATCCCTACACCGTGAAGAGTTTTGATCAAAAAAGGATGTTGTGCTTTGTCAAATGCTTTTTCAGTATATGTTGAGAGTATCATCTTGTTCTTTTTCTTCTGTATGATTTATTTATATATTTTAGATATTAACCCCTTATCAGGTACATTATTTGCAAATATTTTCTACCATTTAGTAGGTTGCCTTTTCATTTTGTTGGTTTCCTTTGCCCTTTGATGTAAAGAAATGTTTTTAGTTTGATACAGTCTTAGTTGTTTACTTTTATTTTTGTGGCCTTTGCTTTTGGACTCAGATTTTAAAAACGATTGCCAACATCAATGTCAGGGAGTTTATTACTGCTTATGTTTTCATTTCTAGGGTTTCATGTTTCAGGTCCTGTATTGAAGATTTTATCTATTTTGGGTTCATTTATGTGTATACTGTAAGATAGTTGTCAAGTGTCATGTTTTGCATTTGACAGTCCAGTTTTCCCAGCACCGTTTACTAAAAAGACTGTCCTTTCCCCATTGTGTATTCTGGGCTTTGTTGTAATTAACCCTTCATATAAGTGTGGGTTTATTTCTAGGCACCTTGTTCTGTTCTTTTGATCTGTGTCTCTGTTTTTATGTGAGTACTGTACTGTTTTGATTACTATAGATTTGTAATGTAGTTTGAAATCAGCTACTGTGATGCCTCCAGCTTTGTTCTTTCTCAGGGTTGCTTTCTTTATAGGGTCTTCTTTTTTTTTTTTTTTTTTTTTTTTAAAGATTTTATTTATTTATTTGACAGAGAGAGAGATCACAAGTCGGCGGAGAGTCAGGCAGAGAGAGAGAGAGAGAGAAGCAGGCTCCCGCTGAGCAAGGAGCCCGATGCGGGGCTCGATCCCAGGACACCGAGATCATGACCTGAGCCGAAGGCAGCGGCTTAATCCACTGAGCCACCCAGGCGCCCCTCTTTATAGGGTCTTCTGTGTTGCCCTAGAAATTTGGGGATTGTTCTATTTCTGTTGGCCATTGGAATTTTGATAGGAATTGCAATGAGTCTGCAGATTATTTTGGACAATATAGACATTTTAGGAATAGTAATTCTTCCAATCAGCATGACATGTTTTTGCATTTATTTGTGTATTCTTCAGTTTCTTTTAGTAGTATCTTACAGTTTTCAGTGTACAGGTTTTTTACCTCCAAGGTTAAATTTATTCCTAGTATTATATTTTTGATGCAATTGCAAGTGGGATTTTTCCTTAATTTCCTTAACAGTATTAGTGTATAGAAACAGAACAGATTCGTGTATAATGATTTTTATATCCTGCACCTTTATGGAAATTGTTTTTTCTGACACAGATTTTTGTGGAGTTTTTAGAGTTTTCTCTAAATAAATGCCATCTGCTAATAGTGACAGTTAGGTTACTTCTTCCTTTCCAGCTTGGATGCCTTTTCCTTTTCTTGCCTAATTGCTATGGCTAGGGTTTCCAGTGCTATGTTGAGTAAAAGTGTGGAGAATAGACATCCTTGTCTTGTTCTCGATCTTAGATAAAAGCTTTCACCTTTTCACTGCTGAGTATGATGTTAGCTACTTGCTTGGCATACATATATAGTCTAATTTTGAGGTATAGTCTCTTTATACCTTGTATAAGAATTTTTATCATAAATGGATTTGAACTTTGCCAAATGCTTTTTCTGCCTCTGTTGAGATGATCATATGATCTGTAGCTTTCATTTTGTTAATCTGTTGTGTCTCAGTTTATTAGCAGATGTTGCAACATCCTTGCATCTCTGTAATAAATCCTACTTGATCATGGTGTATGATCCCTTTAATGTATTGTTGAATTTTGTTTGCTAATATTCTGTTTAGGAAATTTTTTTAAAAAATATTTTTATTTATTTATTTGACACAGAGAGCAGGATAATGAGAGAGAGAGCACAAGCAGGGAGAGCAGCAGGCAGGCAAAGGGAGGAGAAGCAGGCTCTCTGCCGAGCAAGGAGCCCAATGTGGGGCTTGATCCCAGGACCCTGGGATCATGACCTGAGCCGAAGGCAGCCACTTAACTGACTGAGCCACCCAGGCGTCCCTGTTGAGGAATTCTTGCATCTATATTTATCATGGGTATTGGCCCATAACTTTCTTTTCTTGTAGCAGTCTTCTCTGATTTTGGTATCAGGGTGATGCTGGCCTCATAAAATAAGTTTGGAAGTGTTCCTTGTTCTTGTGTTTTTGGGAAGAATTTGAGAAGGATTTGTATTAATTCTTTGAATGTAGGGTAGAATTCATCATTGAATCCATCTGGGCCTGGTCTTCTATTTGTAGGGAGGTTTTTTAAATTATTAATTCTCTTTACTAGTAATAAGTGTGTTTCGATTTTTCTTTGTGGTTGTATGTTTCGAGGAATTTATCCATTTGTTCTAGGTTGTCGAATAGTTCATTTGTAGTTGTTCATAGTAGTTTATGATCCTTTGCATCTCTTTGGTATCTTTATCATGTCTCTTATCCTGATTTTGAGTCGTCTCTTATTTTTCTTGAAGATTCTAGCTAAAGTTGGTGAGTTTTATCTTTTCAAAAAACAGCTCTTAGTTTCATTGATACCGTGTGTTGTCATTGTATATTTGTATTTCATTTATTTCCATCCTGATCTTCATTATTTCCTTCTTTGTTCTGAGTTTGTTTGGTTTTCTATTTCCCTGGATTTAAAGTTATGTTTAGTTGAGACTTTTCTTGTTTCTTGATGTAGGAATTTATCACTCAAGTTTCCCTTCCCTCTTAGAACTGTTTTTGCTGCATCGTGTAAGTTTTGATGTGTTGTATTTCTAGTTTAAATTGCCTCAAGACATTTATTTCTTTTCTTTTTTAAAAGATTTTATTTATTTATTTCACAGACAGAGATCACAAGTAGGCAGGAGGCAGGCAGAGAGAGAGGGGGAAGCAGGCTCCCCACCGAGCAGAGAGCCTGATGCAGGGCTCAGTCGCAGGACCCTGGGATCATGACCTGAGCTGAAGGCAGAGGCTTTAACCCACTGAACCACCCAGGTGCCCCAAGCCATTTATTTCTTTTGAGTTTTTGTTTGACCTACTGATTAAGTGGTATGTTATTTAATATCCACATAATTGTGAGTTTTCCAGTTTTCCTCAGGTAATTATTAATTTCTAGTTTTGTATTATTGTTGAAAAAAATGCATAATATTGTTGGAATTTTCATGACTATTATTAAAACGGACTTTGTGGCATTCCATGATCTATCTTGGAAAATGTTCCTTGTGTACTTGAGTGTGTATTCTGTTGCTTTTAAAATTTTCTGAATCTGCCCATAAGGTTTATCTGGTCTAATGTTTAAGGTCTTGTTTTTTTACTTTCTCTCTTGATGTTCTATGCATTGATATAAATGGGTTGTTAAAGTCTCCTACTATTATTGTACTCCTTTCAGTTTCTCTCTTTAGGTGTGTGAATATTTCCCTTATATATTTAGGTTCTCCTGTGTTGAGTGCATAAATATTTACAGATGTTATATTCTCTTGTTGGATTGACCCCTTTATCATTATGTATTGCCCTTCTTTGTCTCATAATTATTGCAGTCTTTGTTTTAAAGTCTATTTGTCTGAAAGAAGTGTAGCTACCTTCACTTCCTTTTCCATTGGCATAGAACATCTTTTCCCATCTGTTTATTTTCATTCTGTGTGTGTTCCCTTCTGAAATGAGGCAGCCTCATTATAGGCAGCCTAATTTTCTTTCCCATTCAGCCACTCCATCTTTTGATTTGGAAAATTTAGTACGTTTAAACTTAAAGAAATTATTGATATGTGTGTGCTTATTGCCATTTTGTTCATTTTTTTTCTAGTTCCTTTCTTCTCTTTGTTTTGATGACTTTAATAGTATTGTTAGATTTCTTTTTTTGATCTTTTGTGAATCTATCTTTTGTGTGTCTACTAGAGGTTTTTACTTTGTGGTTACACGTAGTCTTACATATAACTTAATTTAAAATTAAGTCTTTTTAAAGTCCGTAACAATTTTGAGAGCACTCTAAAGCTCTGTCTCATCTTTTTATCTTTTGTATCTTTATCTTTCATATCCCATAACTAATTATTCCAGTTATAGTTATTTTTACTACTTTTCTGTTTTAACTTTCAGACTAGCTGTCAAAGTGATTAACCCACTACTTTTATTTTGTATTAATGTTTACTACGGAGATTTTTATTTTCCTAAGTTTTCTTGTTGATTAGCGCCCTTTGTTTTCAACTTGAAGAAATTTCACATTCTTTTTACAGCCAGTTTAGTGGTGGGGTGGCCTGGGTGACTCAGTCATTAAGGTCAGTTTAGTGGTGATTAACTCTTTTATTTTTTGCTTGTTTGGAAAACTTTACTCTCCTTTAATTCTGAATAACTCTGCCACAAAATTGGCTGGAAGTTTTTTTTTTTCAGCACTTTGAATATATTGAGCCACTGTCTTCTGACCTACAAAGTATCTGCTAAAAAAATCTCATGGGGGTTTCTTGTATGTAACAAGTTGATTTTCTACCATTTTTAAGATATAGTCCTTGTCTTTAAGTTTCAACGTTTTAATTATAAAGAATCACAGTGATGGTTTCTTTGTGTTTCTTATTTTGAATTCTCTGTGCTTCCTGAATCTGGATATTGGTTTCTTTTCCGCGTTAGGGATGTTTTCAGCCATTGTTTCTTCAAGTAAGTTTTTTGCTGCTTTTCTCCTCTGAGGCTCCAAATAATTTGAATATTTGTTGGCTTGGTGTTGTCCCATAACTTCCTTGAGCTATCTTCATTTCTATTTTTTTTTTTGATGCTCTGATTGGATGAATTCCACTATCCTTTCTTTGAGTTCACCGATCCTTTCCTCTGCATCATCTAGTCTCCTATTGAACCCTTCTAGTGTTATTTTTCAGTGAATATATTCCTCAGGTCTGTGACTTGTATTTGGTACCCTGAGTACTTATATTTTCTTTTTGAAGTTTTCACTGTGTTTATCCATTCTTTCAAGGTCTGTGAGCATCTTTGTCACCATTACTTCGAACTCTGTTAGGTAAATTTTTTCATTAAGGTTTTTATCCTGAGGTTTTATCTTATTCTCCTGTTTAGAACATATTCCTCTGGTTTCTTCATTCTGTCTTGGTTTGTGTGCATCAGTTATAACAACTGCCTGTCTCAGGATTGGAGGATGGCCTCATGTATGCACTGAACCTTATTGTTCAACCCTACTCACGCTCTTGGTTGTCTCTCAAGCTTTTGTGATAGTCCCTGCAGCCAGTTTTATTTACAAAAGCTCCTAGTTGTTGAGTGTGCCAAGATTGGTCAGTGTCCTAGAGAGGGGAGTATCTGAGTCAGCACTTAGATTCAGGCTGATGGAAGCCAGACCTTCAGGCAGCAGCTTTTAACATATATAAATATATATAAATATCCACTAGGACCACAAGCAGAAGCCCCCCGGCCTTCAGGGCCTGGTTATTCAGGGTACGACATAAAATACAGGGCAACAGCGTGTAAAAAGTTCCCTTCCAGGGGATATTGGCGCTATGGGGTAGGACAGGAAAAGCATGAAGGTGACACCTGCTGGTTGGGGTGAGGTGGGGTGGGGTGGAGGCTAGAACTCTAAAGATAGCAACTGTTAGAGGTTCAAAGTAGGCATGTATATTTTTTGTACTTTATTTTTAAGTTTTTCTTTAAAGGTTTTATTTTTATTTAATAGAGAGCAGTCATGAATGGGGGATATGGGGAGGTGGAGGGAGAAGCAGACTCCCTGCTGAGCAGGAAGCCTAATGCCAGACTCAGTCCCAGGCGCCCAGGCCTAGTGTTTTAAATGAAGGTAGTGCCTGCCAGCCTTACTTCCCTGGAATAGTATACCAGTAAGTCCCTAGATACATAGTTAAGTTAGATGCCTGCCCCTTAGGCCAACACTTTATGTGAAAAGAAGTTTGTTTACTTATATTAGTAACTCTGGGTACCGTTGACTGCATCTTTGCTGGGCCCTGGGGGGTTAGTCCCCACAACAGGCATTTTCACCTTCTGCTATAACTTTGTGGGTCTCATAGACATCAGCCCTATTGGCTTTCTAAGCTAGATGTTTTGTGAACTCTGAACTCCTCTCTCAAGATCAGATCTTAAAAGCTGGAGTGCCCGGTGTAGGGTTCAAACCCATTGCACCTCAAGAAGGTGGTCTGGGTTACTTACCTGAAAGCTGCTCACTTATCTAAAATTATTCTGCTTATGAGCTCTTGGTATTGTTTGATACTTTGTGCTTAAGGTTGGTGAATCGGTTTCAGTCCTTTCCCTATGTCCAGATAAGTAACAGACTTATATGAATCCTACACATTTAAGGGAAAGTGAAAATAATTCCTTAAGACAGTGAAGTTATGTGTATTATCACTGAGTGGCTCTAAATAAGAGAATTTAATCAGTCAGGTTCAAAATAGAGTAACTCAGGATGCTTTATGTAGAAAGGGACCATTTCCAAAAAAACTCGGTGTGAGGGAATCAGAGAGAATTCATGACTTCGGTGCTAGTAGCAACTGAGCTGATTACCAGAACCTAGAAGGCAAAAGTTGTGTTAGAGGTAGCTTTGAGGGGAACAGTGACCTTTGGTAAAGGGACAGAGTCAGCCTCAGGTCAATACAGGGAATGAGCCAGTGGAATAAATATCCTGACTTCATTTGCTTTCCTCCCTTTAATCTGCCAGTGAACCCCTCTTGACTGAAGTTGAAGGATCCAAGAACCCATTGGTAACGGTTCATACCAGTTTAGCTTGCCAGGGCAGTGAGTCATGGTAGAAAAAGGCGTTAAATGGGTATAGAATGGCAAAAGAAGATATCCAGTATTAGAATGATGCAGGCTAGGCAGCCTTACTAGGGATTGGGCCTACAGCATCTCCATTCTGGAATAACAAACCTGGTAAGTGTCCAGGATAAGAGAGCAATAAATGGATTATTAATTTTTAATGTGTAGCAAGACCTTTTTTCCTTAGCTAATTGTGTATTTAAAATTTTAATCATGGGGGGCTGCCTGGGTGGCTCAGTGGGTTAGGCCTCTGCCTCCAGCTCAGGTCGTGATCTCGGTCCTGGGATCAAGTCCCGCATCGGGCTCTCTGCTAGGCAGGGAGCCTGCTTCCTCCTCCCTCTCTCTCTCTCTCCCTCTCTGCCTACTTGGGATGTCTCTCTGTCAAATAAATAAAATCTTTAAGAAAAAATTTTAATCATGAGTCAAAGATTTTGAAATTTTGTAAAACTGTTCAACTGGTTTCACAGCTGTTACAGCTGAATACATCCGTAAACATGTAAGAAGAAAATTTCAGAAGTCTTTTTTGCGTAAACTTTTCCAGTGTTTTATGTGATTTAGCTATGGTCTGCAGGCAGAATATAATGGTATATGAGTCATATGGATCTAAAAGTACAAAAAAACACATGACTTTTCATCAACAACATTTCCTTAAAAATTTGACTCCAAGAAGGGAGGTATAAGAGACATTTTCCCAGTACTTTAGACAGTGGAAGGATATTTTCCAGATCCTGTATATTTATGTACTTTAATTTCAAGCCAAGTTATGAAAAAGAACTTAGTATCTCACTTTTTTTGTCAGTTACCACTGATATGACTTTTGCTGAGAAGGAAATACTCTTAGATATACAAGATGATATTCTATACTATATGGCTTTTGTATATTCTAAGTGAAATCCAGGACAGTCTTGTGAAAAGTTTCTTTTAAAAAATGGTCTGGGGGCACCTGGGTGGCTCAGTGGGTTAAGGCCTCTGCCTTCGGCTCGGGTCATGATCTCAGGGTTCTGGGATTGAGCCCCGCATCGGGCTCTCTGCTCAGCTGAGAGCCTGCTTCCCCCTCTCTCTCCGCCTGCCTCTCTGCCTATTCGTGATCTCTGTCTGTCAAATAAATGGATAAAATCTTTAAAAAAAATAAAAAAATAAAAATAAAAAATGGTCTGTATTATGTGATGTTGAGAACAAATCATCTGGGGGAGTCTGGATGGCTAAGTGTCTAACTCAATCTTACCGGAAGTCGTGATCTCAGGGTTGTGAGTTCAAGCCTGGCATTGGGCTCCACAAAAGACTGAACCTTCTTAAGTTGTGAAACACTTTATGGCATGGATGACCAAGGCACCTTGCTGAGTAAATAATGTGGGTCTGTGTTCAGCAGGAGTGCCAAGAAACACAAATACCCTATAGCTTCACTTGTGGGAGGAATTGAGAGTGGGGTGGACAAATTCATAGAAATGGAAGGTAGAGAGGTGGGGAGGGAGGGTGGAATGTGGAGTTACTACTTAGTGGATGTAGGGTTTCTGTTTGGGGTAAATGAAAGCGTCAAAATTGTGGAGTACTGTGGGTTTGTCTGATACGGTGAACGGTACACTTAAAAATGGTTTAATGTAAGATTTAGAACCCTTGTGCGCTTTGGTAACACAAAATACAGTAGTCACTATAGGAAACATAAAGCATTTCCTCAAAAAATTCAAAAATAGGGATGCCTGGGTGGCTCAGTGGGTTAAAACCTCTGCCTTCTGCTTGGGTCGTGATCCCAGGGTCCTGGGATCGAGCCCTGCATTGGGCTCTCTGCTCAGCAGGGAGCCTGCTTGTCCTCTCCATCTCCCTCTCTGCCTACTTGTAATCTGTCTGTCAAATAAATAAACAAAAAATCTTAAAAAAAAAATTCAAAAATATAATTAGCATATTATATTCCCGTTCTGGGTATATACTCAAAAGAGCTGGAAAGTGAGAAGAGATATTTGGACACCAGTGTGCATAGCAACATTAGTCACAGTAACTAAAAGGTAGAAGCAATCCAAATGTTGTCCCTTGAAAGATGAATGGATAAACGAAGTGTGATATACACCTACGATGGTGTATTACTCAGCCTTATAAAGGGAGGAATTATGACACATGCTGTACGAATACAGGGTGAACTTCAAGGACATTATACTAATACGAAATAAGCCTGTCATTAAAAGACAAATACTGTATGATTCTACTCGTATGAGGTACTTAATACAGTCAAATCATAGAAACAAAGTAGAATGCTGTTTGCCAGAAGCCGGCAGGGAGAATAGAAGTTGTTTAATTATACAGAATTTTTGGGGGGAACCCCACAAAACTATAATGCCTTTGAAAAAAATAAAGCAGTAAATTCTGTATTTTATAACAATTAAAAATTAATCCTCTGAAATTTTTCTTTAGATGACTTAAATACAGGAGCATTCACCAATGCAAAATCATTCTGTGGAACAGTAATAGAGAGGGAAATTCTAAACTGTTCATCTCCTGAGATTCCTGCAGAATTTAATGAACAGTTTAACACTAAGAAGGACAAAGAAGAACTAATAAATCAGGTTAAAGGAGCCAATCTAGAAAAAGAAAACAGTTGGTGTGATGATCAGTGTAACGAGCTTGCAAGGACAGAGAAAGCACTTATGAGGAAATGTCCTAAAAGGCCTGATTGGAATATAAACAAACCACTCAAAAGGTATATTCCAGCATCAGAAAAGTACCCCAAACAGCTTCAAAAGCAGAGAGAAGAAAAAAAAGTAAGAAGGCAGATGGAACTGCTTAATTTGGTAGAAAGAAATAGTCCTGGACATCTCTCTCAAAATAGAGGCACTTCACCAGTTCTTCCTTCATCTCAAGAAACTGAGCCAAGGTTCAGGTGGCATCTAATCAAAAAGGTAAAATTTTTGTCTTAAAAATATTTTTAAAGTATGTATTGATGTTTCTAGATTGAAAACAGTTCCCCACATGTATATTTTGACAAGGTGGCTCTGTATCTGAGCAAGAATTTAAGAAACATACTTGGTTTATACTAGGGGTTGTCAGACTGTGGCCTGTGCGCAAATCCATCATGCTGCTGCTTTTGTAAATCAAGTTTTATAAAAATGCTCATTCTTTTATAAATTGTGTCTGGCTTAGAGTAGTTGTAAGAGATCACCACATGGCCCACAAAGCTGAAAGTGTTTACTATCTGGTCCTTTACAGAAAAACTTGACAATTTAACCTTGTATAGATGAATGCTGTTCATTGTTTTAATAGCCATTCAGAATTCTTGTTTGTAGTTCATATAGACAGGATAATTTTACAAGGTCAGGAATTACTGCATTGGTTCTGTGATTGGAAAAATATAAAATCTGTCCCATTATCCAATATCTGTTATTCAGTTATCCTCCTCAGATTATCTCAAATTTTAAGAAATATTTGTGGGACATACAGCAGTACTGCTACTCTGTCTGCATTTTTCTACCCTTTAGGAAGAAGAGCCTCTGAAAATTAATTCTTTCAGCAAGGAAAGGTACGCTATGGACTGGATTGATTCCATAGTTACTTAGTGCTGTGTGGGACAAGAGTACAAAATATTTGCTCAGAATATAGGTAAAATCAAAGCTTGTATATATATGAAGTCAGAAACCAGTAACGTGTAGGAACTTAGAGGTGAGAAATACAGGTTTAAGGGAAATGTGGCTGACATTTTACCTAAAATTTGAAGGTCCAATTTGGACTGGGCCTAACTATCTAGGTAGGAATGTAAATCTGGCAAGCTTAGCTAACATAATTTTGACTTGGGGCACCTGGCTGGCTCAGTCAGTTAAGTGACTGACTCTTGGTTTCATGAGGTTGTGGTCATGGATGGAGACCCACGTCAGGCTCTGTGCTTAGCACAGAGTGTGCTTGGGACTCTGTCTCTAAATCTTTTTAAAAAATAAAAGTTTTGACTTTCCAGTTCTGTCACAAGTGGAACATACCTTCTGCTTGGATTGAGGAGGTTATGAAGAAATGACCAGGAGGGATAATGAGAAATTCAGCTACAACAGGAGATTTAGATGGTTAGAAATTTTATTTTATGCTTTTGTGCATGAACCAGGTAGTTTAGAGTTGTGTCAGAATGTGGCTGTAACAGGAAGTTTGGTTCACATGGTAAGTATATTGTTTTATGGTGAATTATCAAAGAAACACTAGTCTTTTTTTTTAAGATTTTATTTATTAATTTGACACACAAAGATCACAAGTAGGCACAGAGGCAGGCAGAGAGAGAAAGGAGGAAGCAGGCTCCCCGCTGAGCAGAGAGCCCGACGTGGGGCTCCCTCCCAGGACCTGGGATCATGACCTGAGCTGAAGGCAGAGGCTTTAACCCACTGAGCCACCCAGGCGCCCCAAAGAAACACTAGTCTTAAATCAGCCCGGCTAGTGTTGATCCTCATTTTCCTCTGTATATCCTTGCCAAGTAAAAAGTCATCCTATTCTCTTGCCATTTTAGGAAAAGGATCATATAACTCATTTGTCTTCCTAGTGTTCCAAAGGGGTTACGTGTAGACTGAATTGAAATGTGATTGAAGAGTAGATATGCTCAAATACATAATTTGCATTAAAGCTTCTTAGTCCTTAATTGTGCTTTTTTGGGGGGGAAAAAACAGGTCTCAGTCACCACCACCAGTTCCAGTGGTGAAAAACAGAACACAACAAACTCTAAAAAACAGTAATTTTGAAAGACAAAATCTGATCTTAGAAGACAGTCAAACAGAAACATCACCTGGACTTCCTGAACGGTCCCATTTTATCCCCTATGTCCGAACCAATGAGATTTATTACCTTGATCCAGATGCACCACTGTCTAGGCCTTTAACCCACGATCTTCAGTACCAAAATCCACACGGTAAGTAAACATAAGTATCCTTCCCTCCTTCCCCCCAACACTAAATTCAAAATCCAAACTAAAATTCAGAATCCAAACTAATTTTCTTGCCCTTCGGAGGGGTAGAATTTCTATTTTGGGGTCCATTACTAAAAGTTTATTAATGAATCCTTAGACATAGTATAGTATAGGGAGTATCATACTAGAGATGTATTTAACCTACCACTTTCATCTGTCTGCAGCCTGTGACCAAGAACAACGGCAGCTCTTTGATGCTGATGTCAGGGACCCACTTCTTAATCCTAACTTGGTGAAAAACAGGGACCGACAGCAAGCAATCCTTAAGGGACTGTCAGAACTGAGACAGGTAGGAGGAGCTTTTTCACCAAGTGTGAATGTAACTTTTCTATTTATGGCTAATGGAGGACTGTGTATCAGAAGGGCGAATTTAAAGGCTTAATTAGTTACATGATTATATGGGACTTTTACCACATCCCAGTTAAAAAGTTATTTCCTTCAATTTGATTCACATCACAATACTCCAGTATGAAATCGTGAGACAGTTCTAATATTAAGACAATTTTATTGAAGGAAAGAAAGCATACATGTTTAAAGGTACTAGTCATGAATTAATAAGCCCTAAAACCCAAGACAGAAAATACACAATTATCCTTTAATGGATTCTTAGTAAGTAATCAGTTCACGTTTTTAATTGAATGTGTTGGCAGTGTTCAGAACAGAATATTTGCAAGTCCCAAAGAATAATAATAAAATTCGGTGTGAAAGTATAAACATAACCTTAACCTTACCCATCAGACTACATCTCCTCCCAGGTCAGTTATTGTCATTTCTCATTAGCTTGCTCAGGCAAGAATAAAATCTAGTAACATTCAATATTTAAGTGTATATAACCTTTATCAGCTGGCCTTTAAATACCGATCCCTGATCTTAGGAAAAATAAATTGCCACTTCAGGAGTGCCCTTTTCCATGTCCAGTCATTTACATATATGCCTCTTGCATTTCAAATTGTTGATTCACGCGTTGCTTTCCCAATTTGTTCACATAGAGCTAGAAAATCATAGTAACAATTATGTACTTTTGGTCCTTTAAATGGTTACATATAGATTATGTAACAAGCAGTAAATCTTTTAAATTTTCCTTTAAAGTGACAAGGCACTTTTCTTAATAGAGGTAAAAGTTGTGAGGTCAAGAGGCAGGAATATAGACCATGTACGTAGTGACCCACCTGTATAGTAGCCACATCTTAATTTCAGCAGGGCCTTGTCTAAGCCACGAACGTCAGTGCAGTCAAGATAAACACTGGATGTTGGGAGACTCCTTCAGTGTGTCTCATTACCATTTTAAGAGCCTTTAAGGGGATTTCAGCTCCATAGTTATGCAGACTTGGAAAAATCATCCCTATTGGTTTTTATGCGGAAAAACATAATCTTACACATATATGGTAGCTACACAATATCCAAGTGAGAAAGTCTGATGTAGGTTTTTTGAGTGGTTAAAATTTAACATGACAAAGATAAAGCTTAAGCTATAGCCAAGTAACTGAATTAATTACAGGTTCTCAAAGTAATGTAAATATAATTCTGGATTAGAAGGGCAGAGATGTAAAATAGGAGTAATTTGCAAGTCTGCTGCACACCTTACTAACATATCAATGTGATTTCAGGGCCTTCTCCAGAAGCAAAGGGAGTTGGAAACTAATCTCATGCCTTTAGCTGCAAATCAAGAAGAGAATTTTAATTCTTCGTTTTAAATGTAGAAAATCAAATCCTTCACATTTGTTGCTTCTAAATTATAAAATGTGTTCATTGCATTACTGTATTTTCCAAATAACCTAGATTTTATAAATGCTTATTTCAAACTTGTACATTATGTAGTACAACGCTGTGTGTGTATATATATATATTTTTTACAATAAAACAGATTTTTGTAAAGCTTAGTAAAAAAACATTTTTTTGCTCTATCACAATCTAGGTATTTAAACACTTTCTACTTACCTTAAGACAGGTTTCTGACCTGTTCACAGACCACGTTCTTCTATACTTATGTAGCTTATTATTGGAATACCACTTAGGTATTTTGTTCTACAAAAAGATTTAAGAGGTTAGAACTCTCCCAAGTTCTTCTGAGGGGCCAAAGGAAGGTCTGACTTAACACATCCCAACTTTAACTAAAATAGCTCCGTTTTTTCCCTCTAATTCCTGGTTTTAGGACTTTACAAAAACATTTTACAAGTTTGCATTTCTAATGCAGGCAGTTATCAGGAACAGATATGGTTTTAAAATTGATCATCTTATACTTTATCTGTGAATATTAAGTTATTTTTAGTAAAGTACTTAAGTTTTTACCCCCTCAAAAATATACTTAAATTTCTCTAACACTACTAATTTAAAAATCTGTAACAAAGTTCTTCCAACAGAAGCCTATCTTTTGGAAGTATGGGATTGAATTTGGTTACGTCTAGGACCATACTAATAAGCACTGAAAACTGTAATGATCAAACACCTCGAATAAGAGGTTGATCCAAAATTTTAGCAAAAGGCAATTTTTACATGACTAAGCCTAAAGATAAAAATAATGCTGCATGGTATTATGTCCTAAATTATACTTATATACATAGTTTATCATCTAAATTGAAACTGCATTCACTGTTAGATCAATCTTGAGGTATTGAACCAAAATCCAATAAGTATCTGTTGATATCACTGGCTTATACCTGTATAAAATACTATACAAAAGCTTAAAATAAATACAATAGTTGATTGGTACATCATTTTAGCAAAAGTAATTGGTATCATCTGATGGGGAGAAGAAAAGCCATTGTTGACTATCCTTTTGCAAATTATCTGATTTTATATATATAAAACAGGCTTCAATTTGAAGCCCAGGTATAGGTAACTTATAAATGTAGAACTTAAAAAGTGCCAACATGAGATAATTCAAGTACAATATATGTTAAAAATATATATATTTATTTCAGTTTTCAGATGCTTCAACTGTTACAGGCCATCATGATTTAAATAAGAGGAAAAAAAAAAACATTGAGGAAGGACAAGAAACCTTTGTTTAGAGAATGAAATATAAATTGTTAATTCACTTATAAGAAACAGATAAAGTCCATAACAACCTATTTCCAAAAAAAAAAAAAAAAAAAAAAAAGTGACTATTTCTCTTTTGAAAAAGGCCTGGATGAATCACTTTTTCCCCAACTTAATGGAGATGGAGATTTATCTCTATCCAAGCTTTGAGTATAAGCAGATAAAAAGTAATTTTCACTTTCTTGAGACTGACTTGATGAAAGGGCATATGGTGTCCCCAAAAATGTCTGATGAGTAAGAACATTAAAATGACTAAACTGATGGGACATATTTAATTGACTGTGATAAACCTGAAAGTTGCTATATGAATCTTGTTCAGTTGCATTGCTGTTCTCTCCTTCAGAGCATACTATAGCAACAGCAGCTCTTTCTTCAGAATCAATTTGATAAGTCTTATCTTCTAATAAACTTTTTTGCACGTCAAGAGACGATTGCAACTCAATTTGAATATTCTTATTTTGATCTGTTCCACGTGATCCTTTGGTCTCTTTCGCCAATATTTCTGAATGAAAATTGCTGCATACTTCTATTTGTGAGATTTCATCCCCTGAATCCAGAGACATATCCTCTTCATCCTTTTCATCGTTTTCTAAAAGAGCTACATTTAAAAAACAAAAAGTCCTCCTCTATTGAAATACACAATTTGTTTAAGTTTTAAAATTATACACTACTCACACAATATAATGCGTCAGGGTCTGCAAGTCCACAATCCCTTAAAGCTTGGTCTTCTGCCACAAGTTCACTTAGTCACAACACTCACACTAGGTGTGAATGTCCAGATAATCCGATGCTAAAAGCTTCTGCGAAATGTGTTCACGTTTAATGTTGGGAAATCCCAACTCCCAGCTCCAAAGGGGTTAATGTCAAAACAGCATCTAAAGTTATACGGTAATTCAGTATTTGACAAGACAAATAAAAAATAAAAATTTTGACATCTAGCTTCACTGGATTATGACTAAACTGGTTAGTTCTAGCAAATGTTTGATCATCTCTGCTTTTCATCAAAAATAAAGTACGTACATCTTTCATTTAACACAGAACCTAGAAGCAAAGCAGAGGCCATCTCACAGAACACTAAAGCTATGGATATATTCCTACTACCTTGTACTTAAGTTCCTGTATACATCTGGGGAGATTCGGTAGCCCAATGCTAAATTCCCCATTATCTGGTGTCCTTTTTAAAAAACAAAAACAAAAACAAAAAAACAACCCCTCTGGGTGCCTGGGTGGCTCAGTAATTTAAGCCTCTGTCTTCAGCTCAGGTCACGATCTCGGGGTCCTGGGATCGAGCCCCGAATCGGGCTCTCTGCTCAGCAGGGAGCCTGCTTCCTCCTCTCTCTCTCTGCCTGCCTCTCTGGCTACTTATGATCTGTCAAATAAATAAAATCCTTGAAAACAAAACAAAACAAAAAATCCCTCTGTTGACAACAGCCAATAAAGTTTACATACCCTCAAAAGAGAAAATGCCTACTCTAGTAGTATCCAGCATACTAAGAGCTTTTATTGACTATAGTATAATAAATGAGGTTTTGTGTACGCTAAGAACGGCTTAGTGGCTAAGTGGCTTGAAACACTTCCCCTGAAGCTGTTTACACAGAGGGCGAGTAGTTTCAAAGCAGGCATTTTGTTCTATGAAAACAACACAAAACCATTCCTCTTTTTCTGTCTGCCTTAAAGAAAAGTAAGACTACTGAAAAGTTACCTGACTGTGACTCAAGAGTCTCATTAGCACCAAGCAGTGGAAGGTTTTCTTCTGTGATTGAGTTGTGATAGCCCACAAGATTTTTAAAGTTTTGCATAAAGTCTTCAGTACTCGCAACCACTATTCCATTATCTGTATAACTGGAGACCATCTTGATATTCTTTTCTAAAATGAAAAAAATAAAAAGGTTCGGGTATAAAACGTGAAAACCTACGTGGGACAGACAGACGATGATGCCACCCCCACGAAAGTACTTAACACCCACCACTGGCAACAGTACCCTTCCGTCCACATTCCTACATTCATAATAAAAAGCTTATTAAGACGGCACTTTTTACCTGTTAGAAAGACTATGTGTCGTTGCTGTATGTTTTGAGCCTGAAGTCTGATAAGGCAGTCCAATTCTGGAGCATTTCGAGTTTGTGAATCACAATTGTGGTATGACAAAATTTCAACCAGATGTTTCTTTTGATAGACATTCAGAAGTGTCAGTAGACTTAGAGCTTTAGCATTCAATCTGTGGAAGTAAGTAGTTCAATATCTGGATCTGCATTTCTAAAATTTAGTATGGATGTTTTTGCTTCAAATTAAAACCATAATTTCTCAATAGAGGCAACCAGTGACAACTGCACTGCTTTAGTTCACTGCCTGATGGACGGGTGTTTCCTAGGAGAGGGAGGGGAGCAGGAATTGTACAACCCATGCTGACATCCAGGGGCTTTCTTTGCAAAGCCTGAGAGCCAGCTGTTCAGCTTTATACTACAATCTCATTGTACCTACTGAATAACAATACTTTCCCCTTTAGCTTTACTAATTTAGAATGTGAACAAAGGGCATAGGAGGACCAAAACAAAAAACCTTTCCTTCAAAAAAATACATGGCTCGAAACTATTTGTACACCTCCAAGCACAAGGCAACAATTGGTAGAAACTACTGTTGTCAGCAAGATGAGGGTACTAACTTTGCACCAGTCACACCTTTGGGCCTCATTATCATCTGCTTACTGTTATCCATTACACAAAAGTAAAGGCTCTTCCAATGCCTATTTTCACATAATTTGAAGATAAAACAAGTTTTTAAGAGGTGAATTACTATAAAAAGTTAAATACTTGTCAATCATTTAAACCTTAATTTCCCTAAGTGTTCCATAGAAAGTATTAGGGTATTAGAAGAAAAATGTTTTCCCATTAAGTTTCAAAAATGCTGGTTGACAGAATGTAAAACAATTCTTAACTAGAGAGTCTCTTAGATCCTTAAATATGTAAATATACTATATAGACACTCTAAGATATATAGATATTTAAGAAGATCCAAAATCCATCTTATTATAGAATAATTTGTGGAGCCTTTCAAGTGGATTAGTAATACAAGAATCACTGGGGAAATCAACTACTTACATAAATAAATGTCCTAATCACAAATCCCCTTATCATGTTGGGATTAATGTCTCAGTATATGTGTAAATAGATTAGCTGCCTAAGGTAGTTCTCCATTGGGAGAGAGCCTAATCTAGTTGGCATATATAGTTTGGTTAAAAAAAAAAAAAATTGAGTGCTGTTTTTTTTTTTTTTTTTTTTAATTCTAAAAGCCCTCAAGTGGCAAAGATTAAACCAATTTTACCTATATACCTAATGGACTTCAACTTTAGCAAACTTCTACCTAAATAAGAATACTATTTCCAAATAGGCTAGAAAAATAACTACATTCCCCCTTATGACTGGCTAAGGACATCTGGGAAAACTGCTATAAACACAGAAAAATGAACACAATGTTGACATCAACAATTATGTAGTTATTGTCCAACTCTCCCTTTTTTCTTTAAAGATTTTAATTATTTATTTGACATGGAGATCACAAGCAGGCAGAGCAGCCGTCAGAGAGGAAGGGGGAAGCAGCCTCCCTGCCAAGCAGGGAGCCCCATGCTGGGCTCTATCCCAGGACCCTGAGATCATGACCTGAGCCAAAAGCAGAGGCCTTATCCCCTGAGCCACCCAGGCACCCCTATTTATATCAACTCTTACCTGCCCAATTCCTTCAGTTTTTTCTGGAATTTACAGTGGACTTTCCATTGCCATTTTCCTTCTGGAGTACTAAGTTCTTCAAGGAATGTCAAAAAATTTTTAAGGTTCTCTGTTAGAGATAATGAAGTTTATTTTAAATTCAATAAAAGTCACTCAATCAATTATGTAAGATACTATATAGAAATATCTACTTCCCTATGTAGTATTTTACCCTCAAAGGGAGACAGACATCTATATATACTCTTAGATTTAAGAACATCTATGTAACAGAAACATGCTAGTAACAATAACAAAGCAGAACGGATCCAAATGCAACCGGTGCAGACAGACTTGCTTTATATCAGATTTAGAGGAAATGTGCAGTGACTAAGAGACAAGGAAAGAAATTTGAGGTAATAAAATGATGGTAATGTACTCATCCATTTTGCCAATCAGAGATAACAATACATTTAAAAGCATGAGTCATTTATGAGAAAAAAACCTAGAAGGGACAAAGTTCATACTCCAAATAAAGCATAAATCTTACCAATTGTAATAACTTCCGGATTTAGAATGGATTCATCAGACACAATGAAACCTCCAGATACAAATAATTCATTATATGTATGATTTTTAACATCATCCAGACTATCAACACCAGCAAAACTAACGCAAGAGAGCTTCTTTAAAGTCACCAAGCCAGGTACCTATTTAAACCCCAAAACAAAAACAGAAATAAGGACATAAGAGAATGAAATGGTAAGACTCAAGTGTGAAGTAACCTACAAGAGAAGTCTAACAAAATACAAAAATATTCCCAACATATCCAAAGACATAAACCAACATTTCTGTCCTGGGTACATACCATGAACAGAACATTCTGACAAAAAGGGACCTACAATAGACCTGGCAACAGAATAATGAAGGCCAACCTGTCTGGCCCTATGACTGCAGTCAGAATTCAGAGGACAGCAAGAGCCCATGCAGTCAGGAAAGCCTTTAAAGGGCAGAAGGACTTGAAACAGGTTCCCAAGACTGTATGGGTACCTCCAAATGCAATGTAAAGGGGAAATGGTCTGGCAAAGGGAGGGTACAAACAGGTTTTACCTGGGACATACAAATGAAGGCAATACAGAGTCAATGCACTCACTGACATTCAAGGAGTCAATACTCTTAGTCCTGATGAGTGACAGGGTCTGTGATGTGACGCAATTTAAAATTTTGCAAGGGTGCAAACGTGATCACAAGCTGATTCACAGATGGATCGTTTACATCTCAAGCCCTAAATCTCCCAAACTTGAAGTTCTACCTCTTTTAGACGTTATAAGGATATTTTAAAAACAAAGTTTAGCCTCGAAGACAGTAAGATTTTAAAATAAGGGAACTTTTATAACCAAAATAGTAGTGAATTTGACTTAAGAGTCTACCTTGTGAATGAAACCTGCAATGTCTTCATTCTGAATAATAATCAATAGTTTATCTAATTTTGATCTTCTTTCCAAAAACTGTTCTGGATGACATTCTGTATTGCCCAATTTGATAAGATATTCCTGTTAAAGAGAAAAACTAAATCAACATTAAAAGCCTTTTTTTGCAAATATCCACTCAACACCAGAAATGCAAGATCAACTGATAAGTAGTCACTTAGAAATGGCCACTAGTAGTGATGACCTTATACTATGGACCTTAGAGATCATCAGTTCCATTCTTCTTACAGAATCTATAGATTTGAGCCTAAATGGCCATGCCACGGTCACAATGTTACAGTGCTATGCAATCAAAGTGAAGTAAATGCCAGTGGTGGGTACAAAAAGAACCGTAAGAACAATGGATTAGCCCAGGTTCTTAACCCAGTTCCATCATTTATTCTGGGCAACCCAGAGCCCAATCATTAACCACTCTCTCATTTCATTTTCCTCTTCTTTCAAGGGAAGCCCTTGGTTATTTGCAGCAAGGTTACCAGTATAGTACACCTTCCCTTGCAAAGCACTTTTTGGACTACTGGAATCATTTAATTCACAACAATCCCAAAGTCATTCATACAGCGCTTCAGTATGGCATTCACGAACTATTTAGCCATGTCTGTCAGAGTCACACCTTCAAATAAAATAGACCCTCCCACCTAATACCTCCCTCCATGCTGGTGACATGGGACTACCTTTCAAAGGACACAGAGTGAGTGGTATAGGCAGTTTCCTTTGCTCTTTGGTTGCTGGTAGAATCCTGAAATCTGAAGTATACTGCAGGGTCCTAAAGGTCACATTCCTTGTTTCACAGATAACGGGAGCAGATTCATTTTCTCAAGGTTGGCAAGGCTGGTTAGACAGCCATTAAGTCTAAACCCAGCTTGCCTCACAAAGAGTCTGTTGCTCTATCAAGAACGGTCTACAAGCATCACCTCAAAGAGGATATTTCTGTGTAGCCCTGAACTGAAGCAGCATGTTCTACATTATTAGATTTTGATCTAACCTCTACAGCTTCTGGGCAGATCTCAGAACAGCTTACAGACTGGTAATGAGAAAGTAAATTACGGGCCAGCTTGTAATTTTTGGTCTTTTTACATTAAGAAGATTTAACTGCGAATTCATTTTAAATGAGACCACTGAACTCCTATAGTAAGTCCGTTGGACTTATTCTAGATGCTTAAAATTTTATTAATATATTTTTACTCTATTTTAACATTTTTGCTTGATATTTTCTAATGGATATTGATTAAAAGAAAGTTCTGATCTGATTTGTAAAACACACAGCATCCTTCTCTCCTACATAGTAACAAAACCAAGATTTATTCTATGGCAGAATGAAATATATGCACCATCATAAGGCAGTGCATTTTCTGTGTGATACAATTAGTGTATAAATTAATGCGGTGAGGAAGATGGGATGATGCTGAGCACAGTGGGGGACTGGATCCACTCTGTCCTCTCAACTAGAACCCCCAACACACAGCTATTTCCCCTCCCCACCAATACTACACTTGAACATGCTGCTGGGGATAGAAAAAGTTAAGCAGCTCTATATTCAATAATACAGGGCAAAATGCAACCAAGAAAACTCCTATACATCTGATTTCAGCCTCCTAAGAAATCACAGGGAATTAGCAGGAAAGAAGGCACACTGAGCACTCTTCTACCTCCTTCATTTCCATGTTCTCCATGTTCTCAAGGGCACTCTACATGAAACATGTTGACACCAAAGAAACTCCCTGTTGGGCTGGCAGGAAGGGCTACCAAAGATGGCGAAAGTTCCCGCCACAAGACCTGAGCTGGGACAGGAGAACAAAGGCCCAAGCAGGAATCTGAGACCCCCGCCCCGGGCTCCTGTGGACCAATGGGATCCCGATGAGCGGCGGGATATCCAAATAAGGGAAACTTGCCAAAAGACCCCTGAGCTTTCCCCAAGACCCCTTAAAAGCCCCCTCCTCCCTGCCTTGGGCACGACTTCCGCCACTCTGCTTTCCAGAGTCGCGGAACCTCGCCCGAGGGTGCCCACCTCCTCCCGGCGCAACTTTCCTGGCTCCCCTTCTCCTGAGCCCTGAAACTTCGCCGGGGAGCGTTTTTAATAAATCTTGCCTTGCACCCACTGTGCCTGGTGTTGTGTTTATCTCGCCGGAAAAAACTTTACACTCCCAAACTGACAAAGGCTCAGAACATAGCAGCACAGATTCTGGGCCACTCTCAGCTATAAAGGCATTTATTTATAGTACTTTCTGCTTCCTCTAACAAAACAAGCAGGAACTTGTCATGATAAGTTAATTCCATAAATGGGAACAGGCATTTATTTTAAAACCTGTATCATTTCCTGAAGGGATTAAAATCCTAGAGTTTAGTAAATACTGTTAACATTAAATACTGATACAGCTATTCCTTTGTGTCATAATTTACCTGTTATAAATTTTATGTCTGTATCTACACATACAAATACATGCATTTATTTTTAAAAATCAAATACTTGAAAGACTAGTCTTACTCTGTAGCTTCAGTAGAAAAAAATATACCTTGCATTGAGGAATTTTTCATGATTGGGGAGTCTTTGAGTATCATCATGGTTTTTGATCAAAAAGGCTGTAGGGAACCCTGACATGATCAGGGTATCAGGAAATGCCAAGAGACTATATATATATCACCATTAGGTCATCCCTGGGCAGTTTTTTTCTATTTGACTGATAAACCCTCCCCCACCCCCAAGAAATAAACACTAACAGCTTCTTCTACCTCTCTGTATCTTTCTAGTTAAAAACTCAGGTAAGAAACATTTAAAATCTTCGAAGCAACAGTTTAAAGGTATTTGCAGTGTATATACAAATGGTCTATAAAATCATGATAAAACAAGATTCTAAGATACTTAGAGGTTCTACATTTAATTGAACTTACTAGTCTTATTCCACTGTTTTAAATTATGAAAATATATGGTCAACATTTAAAAACAAAAAAATCCCCCTCCACTTTATAGAGATCAGACCCAGTAAGACAAGTTTATATAGCATTCCCATTATTACCTTCTCATTTAGTTACCTTTATTTCTTTACAGAGCACACTCTCTTCTTCTTCATGAATATAAAATTTCACAGTATTTTTCTGGACATCTTTCATGATTTTAACCAAACTGTTAAATACTTCAGGTTCTAACTGGCTTATAAAATTTGAAAGAGCTGGCTGGGCAGAAATGTTTACATCACTGGGCGATTTTGTTGTTTCTTTTTCTACCGGTTCCCGGGCAGTATCACCAGGTACAGTATGATCAGAAGTCACCATCAGCTCTGTGGCATGGTATGGCTGGTTCACTTCTACTTCAGTTAAACCCAAAGCTGAAGAGGAATGCTGCTCAATGGAGTTGGTGTCTTTCAAAGTATCACTACAAAGTGGCTCAAGGAGCTGTTTATTGTTGAAGTCACTTGAGGAAACTGGTAGGACAGGCTTTCCCAGAGGATTCAATGCTATCTTACTACCAGAATCATTGGGACTGACTGGTGGCAAATTCCGACCCTTGGCCGATGCTTTGATAATAATAGTATTTAGTTTCTCATGCAAGCCATCTACAAACTCCTGTACACCAGCTTTGGAAGTCTTAGAATATATGAACTCAGAAAGCCGTTTCATCTTCTCTTGTGTTGAAAAAATAGGTGTGGAAATTCTACTGACATATGAAACATTCTTTTGCTTCAAAATCTCTTCTATCTTCCTAGAAAAGAGATTGTACTCTCCTAACACTGTCCTCTCTGTGGTTTCACTCATTGTGGGCGGCTCTGCTGCTGGCACACACTGCTCCTCCACTGTCACCACCTGACCTGTCAACACGTCATCCTCAGTGGTGCCCTTTAGTGTGTCTGTAAATGGAGAGGATGGAAACTGGTAATCAGAACTTCTCTGTCTACTTATTACCCGGGGGTCGTTAGGAAAGGCCTCCTGTGGTGGCAGATACACCACTTGTTCTTCTGGTGATTTCATACCTATATAGGAAGAGTTCATTATTATAAGAGCAATCCCAAAAAATAACATCTGAAAACACAAACTCATAAATAGGAATGTCAGATCAAAGTATGTATTTAAAACTCTACACTGGAAGGTAGAATAAATATCTCAAATGATGGTATGAGCTTCATTTTCTATGTGCTCTACTTATGGCTGGTCTTTGCATTTCAGTAGCTAGAGTAACAAGTCTGGATGTTATTTTCTTTGATTTCTTTTGAAGTGTTGAAACATGTGCAAATCTGGCATCAATACAAATTGTTTGCTAATTTCTGCTTCCCAGATCTGTTGAGGGGGAGGGTTCAGTAATATGGAAAAAAACATATTTCATATCTGCATTAACAGTAACACTCCTGAGATCTCGAGAAGAGAAGGTCATTCAGCTACCTGGTGTTAATGGAACCGTAACACTCTGACTTTTGACAGCTAGCTCCATCTACAGATTATACTTTTTCCCCAGAGACTGTAATTCAAACATATTTTAAATTTTTTTATTTTAAAGATTTTATTTATTTACTTGACAGAGAGACACACAGCAAGAAAGGGAACACAAACAGGGGGAGTGGGAGAGGGAGAAGCTCCCTGCTGAGCAGGGCTCAGTTCTAGGACGCTGGGATTATGACCTGAGCCGAAGGTAGACGCTTAATGACTGAGCCACCCAGGTACCCCCATATTATGTTTTTTAAACTGTATTTCAAAACACATACCCTAAGTCCCTTTTTAAAAGACAAGGGGAAAATATGTTTAACAGCAATTTATAGTATTTTAGGAAAAGAAAAAAGTTTGTGATCTTTGCCCAGATATTATAAAGTTTTATTTTTTTTAATTAATTCTTCTTAAATCTTGGCCAATATTTCCTAACAAATCGCTGTTGTAGTCTATGAAATGGTACCTCTATATCAGGAAGTTGCAGGTATAAGTACAGTTTTTAGAACTATGGTACTTTGAGGATACAGCGAATTCCTTATTCAAGTTTGCACCCACATGTGGCAACATACCCTCTCCACACAAATTCAGTTTAGGTTTTCCTCACACTCACACTTTTCTAAAGCTCTTAACAGCCTCAGAAGCAGCCAGCTTGTGACATTTCTCCACCAACCCTGGTAGTTGCCATGAACCACTACACCCGTTAACTACTGCAAAGGTCTGCTGGCAAGTAAGACCACAACAGGTCTGTAGGTGGAAGAAGGGTAAGGGAGCAAAATATCCAATGTAAGAATTAAAAACTTGTGAAACTGAGGGGCGCCTGGGTGGCTCAGTGGGTTGGGCCTCTGCCTTCGGCTTAGGTCATGATCTGGGATCATGCCCCACATTGGGCTCTCTGCTCAGAGGGGAGCCTGCTTCCCCTTCTCTCTCTGCTGCCTCTCTGCCTACTTGTGATTCTCTCTCTGTCAAATAAATAAATAAAATCTTTAAAAAAAAAAAAAGTTTAAAAAAAAACCCCAAACAAACCCAAAAAACTTATGAAACTGTTAAAGCAGAAATTCAAGTTCCATAAAATAAATCCAGAATACAGAACATCCTTCTTAAATCTGTAACGTGGGGTTTAGTGCACAAACAAAATGTCCGGAAGGATACATAAGAAATTTCTAACAGAGGTTGATCCATGCAATGAAACTAAGTGTCTAGGACAGGGCTGCAAGACTTTTTGAGGTATTTTACTTTTTGAGATACTTTTCCACTTCTTCTTGAGTACCATATCAGATGTCTGATTTATTTATATAAAAACATTTAAACTGTACCTTGTAAAACAAAGAGGTTGGGGAATACCACCTATAATTTTTAAACTTCCAATTATGTATTATTTCAAATGAAATACCTGCTCCCAAGACATATAGCTGTAGTTCAGACCAATAAGCTTATGCCTGAAGGGCTATGATAAAGGGAATTTTTTTTTTTTAAAGCTGAATTAAGCTTAAATCCATGTAGGGAATTTTCCTCCATTAAAAAAGTTTAAATCTCTTTTAAAAAAGCAAAAAAAATCTTTTAAAAAAGTACCATCATCTAATTCTATTTTGCACAAACTTCCCCTATAAGATTCTAATCACTAGAACTGACTTTATCTTTAAAAATGTCTTCTCAGTAATGAACTAAAGGAAACACATGTCAATAACAATAATACATGTTTTCTAGTGATTGTCATTCAAGCATTGCAGTACTTTGACTCTGAAAGGGGAATAATGAGTTCTCTAAGGCAGCATCATTTACATATTTACATTTTCCATCACAAAATATAAAGATGGTATGACAAATAAAAGAGGACTGCAGATGCCAATGGCGCAAGTTGAAGCATAAACAAGATACCTGGCTGCTTCTAATGAGAAAGGATTACTGACAGAAAATAGGTGAATCCCAGGGATAATGTTGAGTGAAACAGCCAAAAACAAAACAAGACATTGTAGGTTCCATTTACCTTAAATTTAAGAACAGGTAAAACTAATCTATGGTAAAACAAACAAACAAAATTAGATTAGTGCTTACAGCTGGGTCAGGGGGAGTACCTACTGGAAGACTAAAGAAGAAAACCTGGGGGTGTTGGAAATGTTCTAAATTTTGATTTGGGCAGTTGTAATATGAGTCTATATAAAAGTAAAAACCCATTGAGCTGTGTACTAAAGATTTATGCACTTTCCTGTATGTCTTATATCTTTTGTTCCTGTTTTGCTTTTTTGGGTCATTTTTCCTAGGAGGAGACAAAAGATTTTCTTAAAGAAAAGCATTCAGTCTTTTTAAAAAAAAAACTCTATGGAGAGGAAAACCATAAAGATCAACTAAAACTATGCCACTTAGCTTTCCTTCAAATTAAGGAAAAAAACCCATTACCACTTACGATTTCAGAAAGAATAAGATATAATGAAATTGAAACAAACAAAAAAGGCCTACCACCAAACTCTAAGCAAGAAAACAATGCCTATGACTATCTGCAGAGATGCTGAATGGACTGAACTCAGACAAAAGAAAAGGTCTTCTAAGAACCAACAGCAACTGGCTAATCAGCAACATCTGTAACTTTCTGAAATCCCAAAGTTTCCTAATCTCTTATTTACACTACTTTACTTAAATAATCAGAAGAATTGGGTCAAAAATTCAAGATTAGGAATAATGAACCTAGAAGATAACGGGCCTCAATCCTTTTGTTTTTTAAACTCTAAAGAAACTTGAAGACTGTTTTACATAGGGTATTCTACAGAAATGGATTAAGAAAAAAATTCCCATCTTCCCAAGACATCGTATCAGACAGAATCACTACAGTGAAGAAAACTTAATCTCCGAATACTCAGTGACCTCTTAAACACATTCTTTGTAGAAGAATATTTGATACAAATCAAAGATTTTAAATGCAAATAATGATGTTGTCCAAATTTTCTGTAATAACAGAACTCAAAATGGTGCCCTACTGATAGAGAACCAGAAATGCCAGGAGCAATTCTGAAGGGCACATCGGGAGGAAAAGCAAGGGGAGGCTTCTCACCTGGTGTTTGTTTCTCACCATGTTTCCCCAGCTGGTCTTCTGGGCTTCTTGCATTCCCTCCTGAGGGAAAGCATCCATTAGATTTGTAGACTCTTTTCAGATATATGTGATACCTATATTAAGCACCTTTCCGACAAACCCAAATGCTAACAAATCCAAGTATTACATCTTCTGCCTAAAACAATCCAGAAGGGTCATTCAGAGAAAGAAGTTGCTTCCCTTTCCATTCAGATGATGATGGAATATCAACATCTAGATGTTGCGCCTTCAAATGGCTCTGAACATCAATTACAAAGCTACCTAAATGAAGAATGGTTAGGATAATGACTTGTATTGACTACTTTTTTACTGTGTTCTCCCATTCAAGCCAACATCTCCAGCTCTTCAGTACCAGTCACTTCTCTACCATCACTTCTAGAGCTCTTGCCCTTCTGGTAAGATACTAAGTAGAGAATGGTGCTGAAGCCCATGGTAATTCTTCAAGTTTTAGAAATTCTTCTGAGTTCTTGGAGGTCTCAGTAGCTTCTAGGTCACAAGCCAGTCTAACTTTTTAGCAAAAAGTTGGGTTTTGTTTGTTTTTATTTTTGTTTTTTTCTTTTTAAAGGACTAGGAATGGAAAAGATGTGCCCTGGGAATATTTCCAAAAATGCTTAGCTAACAAAGGTAAGAACTTAGAATATTAAGAGTATGTATATGTGTGTGTGTGTGTGTTTATGTGTCTACACAGAGAAATTAGAATACTGTAAAATGATCTTTCAACATTAACCTAGTCTTGCCCCATGGTCCAATAAGCTTTCTAGGGACTTCTGCATTTGATCACTTCAGGGTAATCTCTATGATGATCTAAGTTTTCTAAGATAATCCAATGTTAAGAAATCAAGTTTGTTTGTTTGCTTTTTCCCAAACAGATGAACCTCAACATAACTTCTTAGATGATAGCTCCTTATAGTGAAGTGTATTCTAATAATTTGAGAAGATAACATTTAATCTGTTGTCCCAAAGAGGTGTCATTTCACCTCTGTCACTATCTCACCTTATTAGAAACTCAATTTCTGCCAACAATATTCATTTGGAAGTCTGCATGCTAAACTCCATTGGGAAAGCATGTTTTAAATCCCTCTGCTTTTATAGGCTGTTTTGCAGATACTTGCTGATGCTGACCAAAACCAGCATCATTGCTCCAAATGCACCAAAACCAACATTACATTGCTCAAAATAAGATGATGTCAGAACCAAGTAAGATGAACCACCCACTCACCCAAGAATGGAATCTAGAAAAGATAAACCCTTTAGGAAACTGCTAAGTAAAATCAAGCAAACCGAAGTCCCAGTATACGTGTTCTTACCTGTAATTGGAATCAGTTTCCAATGTATTTCAGTCTCTTCAACATTATTTGACTTAGACTGTCTGCGGAATCCATGTTCAATGGGAACAGTGGGACACAGACTACAATCTTCAAAATTACTCATGTTAATTAAATTTGGATCCTAAAAATTAGAGTACATATTCAATAGCTTTTCAAGTAACTTTTATGTCCAGAATAAACAAGTAGGCTCCACACCCAATGTGGGGTTTGAACTCACAACCCTGAAACCAAGTCACACATTCCGTTTTTTGATAGCAAATCCACAAGCTTCAATCTAAACATTACAAATGAGTAAAAACAGCATGGCAAAGTTAAAATACTCTCGTCTTAATTAAAACATAATGTTTTCCCTCAAAACATAATTTGATGTTGATTTAGAGCAGTGGCTGTAAGAATTTTCAGAAAAGCACCAAGTATTTTAGGCTTTGTGGGCTGGATACCCAGGTCTGCCTGTGTAGTGCAAAAGCAGCCAGAGTACCCACCTACACAAATGGCTGCGTTCCACAGTGTTCCACTAAAGCCTTAGTTACAAAAATGGGCAGTGGGCGGGGGCACCGAGATGGCTCAGTCAGTTAAGAATCTGGCTTTTGACTTTGGCTCAGATCATGATGAGGGTTGAGATTAAGTCCCATGATGGGCTAAGATTCTCTCTCTCCCTCTCCCTCGTGGCTGCGCTCTCAAATAAATAAATAAATAAATAGAGAGATGAAGGCAGCGGGCAGAGTTTGGCCCATGCTCCTATCAACTCAATTTAGAATATTAAATATGTCAGGAAATGTTAATAATATTAGTTAGTTACCTAAGTTACATACTTCTGCAAGTGGGTCTCCTGATACCATCCTCCCCCTAAAATAAATATCCTAAAACTATGTGCAGAAAGCCTGGGGACATGCATATGACTTTTATTCAAAGGCAGGTGAGAGAAATAGGAGAGAAAAGGAAATTAGAAATGAACCCTTAGGAAAATGGTGCCATCCTGTTATTGTTATTTTCCAGAGATGCAGCCACATTTTGGGGAAGACAAGGTTACTTCTCAGCTGGAGATCAGTACTAAGTTTCCTTCATAAATAAACTGGATGTCCTGTCAAGCAATGCTCAGAGTCATTTCAGAAGTAATCCTTAAAGGACACTCACATTCCATTCCTCTTTGCATGAAAAATACAAACTACCTAATCTTGTTTATATCACTTTTGGATTCTAGAACTGCCAGAAGAAAGCCAATCTTTTGAGGATTCAATTTTATTAACTATATATATGCCGATACACACAAACCTATAAGCAGGAAGGAAAACAGGTACTTCTGCATTTATCCCTTTGTAATAAGGAATAACTTAGAACTACTATCCTGGACAGATACTTTCATTGCAATGTGTATGTTCTTTCTTTTTGAAAGGGAAAAAAATCCCATTGAAACACACCTACATCCTCTTCCAGACACACATTCACAAAAACAACATATATAATCAAAAGACACATGCTTACTTCTTTCAAATGTAGCTTATGGTCCATGCCTGCTTCACCAGTAGAAACAGCAACAGGATACTTTAACAATGATGTATCAACTTCTAGCAATGGGCTCTGAGTGCCCTTAAAATGCACACTTTCAATTTTTGCACAAGTAGGCTGCTCATATTCTTTCTTATCTGGGGGAGAGCTCAACTCATACTCATGCTTTTGCCTCAGCTCTTCATAGGCATCATCAGTATTCAATCCTAAGGCTTTGTTGACTGTATCTGTCAAGGATGCATCAGAATGCCGTGCATTTGCTAGTGTTTCTGATAGCCAATTAAATAGCCGATGGATATCAGCAACACCGGAATTAGAGGTATCCTGCAGCTGCTGTCTCAAATCAGCATCATGCCCAAGAGAGCCAATAGGCTGAGGAGACCCTGAAGGTAAAGAGAAAGAAAAACCTTATCTTAGTTTGGAATGTTTGCATAAAAACTTAAAAATCATATATATCTAGAAATTAATTGTCATAAGATATATATGGGAAAGAATCCAATCAGACCACTGGCTTAGACTGTACGAGTACATCCATCCCTTTCTTTACAAATATAACTGGTTCTAAAATTTTGCACATAGCAGGTACCAAGGTGGCTCAGTTGGTTAAGCACCTGCCTTTTGCTCAAGTCATGATCCTAGGGGTTTGGGATTAAGCCCCACATCAGGCTCCCTGCTCAGTGGCGTGCTTGCTTCTCCCCATATGTATGTACTTTATCTTTCAAATAAATAAATAAAAATCCTTTAAAAGTAATAAGAAAAATTTAAAAAAAATTGCACATAGCTAGAAATTACCATAAATGAAAGCTTATTTTCATAACTTGAAAACTGTATTAATGGAGAAATGAGCTCAGACATCATGCTAGTAGTATGGATAATATATATTAATACCTGTAGTGTAGTTACCTTAAACTCTTATTACCAAAATCCCAATCCGTTTACCCCCAGTTTTATCTGACTTGAAAACAGAAAAAATATCTGTACTTGTTATTCTGCAAAATGTTAGGACATGCAGATTACATTTAATCTACTAAAAAAAACCAAACCATGGCTTAATTTGATTTCTATCTCCTATATACCTATTAGATTTTGTCTTTAAGATAAAGCTTGATATTCTTATAATCTAAAACCTTATCTTGAATGACTAGATTACTTAATTCATAACAAAGCTAAACTAGAGATACAAAATTATCCTGAAGCAGTCTATACCAAACTTGCACTAAGAACAAAAAAGACTATGAGAGAAAACATGTTAAGAGATGGTTACAAGCAGGTATAAATATGGGTGATCTGCACAACCATTATATTTAAAACCTGCAAAGGGAATAGACATTCAGGAAATGGTGCTTGTAATGCTGAAGAAGGGTAAAGCCTGGATAGATGTCAGGATTTCCAATTTAAGCAGGGTATAATGAACCACAGGGGGGAAAAATTTAGAAACACAAATGAGGAACACCTAGAAATGCAAGTCTGACTGTCACTAGTTCAAATTTAACCTATCTCTCCCTTCTCCCCTGCCTATTTGGCCTCTACTTTGGCCTATTGGCCTGGCTTTCCCACCATTTTTATTATTGATAAAGCCTGACTGTAACACACGACTATTTTTTCACATAGACAAAATCAATTATCAGCTAAAACAGTACTGAAACTTAAGTATCTTGACCATTATGTGCTAGTGCTAGTAAATACAGCCAAGTTTGGGCTGTATTTACAATGTTTTAGAGTCAGTCACAACTAAGTTATGAATTAAACATGGATTAATGAACTACATAACTTCAGGTAAAATTACTCAAATTCTTCAGATTTTTTTTTTATCTGTAAATTAAGGATAATAATGTCTACAACTCAAGAACTAAATGAGTCCTGGCACATGGTAAACAGTTAATTCTCAAGACACCAGGTCAACAGTTTAGGCAGTGCAGATCAGTAAATGTCCACAGATTCAGCATGGCGTAAGCTAAAGGTAATAACAATAAGAAACAGAAGAGCCAAAATCTAGGGAGGGATCTGAAATGCAAAGATATAAGGGCTGAGAGAAATGAAAGATGCTTCGGGAAGAAAGAAAAAGGAGTGTAAAGGGCTGACTATGACATATTCTGGGGAGAGAGATGAACCCTAATCAAGGAATATGGGAAAAAAGAGTGGGAAACATGGTTACCCATGTGGGTTAGGGCCAATCTATCAAAAACTTTTGAAAAGACGTATACGAAGCTGAGACTGGAAGAACATGATACTGAAATGGGTGACAGATGCCAGGAAAGCCACCCAAGAGGTAAGAACAAGATGAAAATGCTGGAAAGAAAAAACACTTTAAAGAAGAAACACTTTAAAGTTACTGAAGACGACAGCACTGTCAAACAGAACTCTCTACAATGATAGAAATGTTCTCTATCTGTGCTATTGCAATACAGTAGTATGGCTTATGCAATGTTCCAAATATAATATATGAAATGAACCTTTATTTCATTTTAATTTAAACATTTTTTTTTTAAGATTTTTATTTGACAGAGATCACAAGTAGGCAGAGTGGCAGGCAGAGAGAGAGAGAGAGGAGGAAGCAGGCTCCCCACAGAGCTGAGAGCCTGATGTGGGGCTCAATCTCAGGACCCCGAGATCATGACTTGAGCTGAATGCAGAGGCTTTAACCCAATGAGCCACCCAGGTGCCCCCATTTTAATTTAAATTTAAATACAACACGTGGCCAGCGGTTACCATACGTGCAGGAATAGAGAAAGAAGAGCAGATAAGTGAAAAGTAACTGAGGATACAAGCACTGATGGCTAAGAGAACAGTATAAAAACACTGATTTAACCTAATCAGTTCTGAGACACACTGGATTTGAACATATACAAGTAAAATAGCTTAGTAAGAAACAGGAATGGAATACTGGTATCTGCCAATAAACAACAAGAAGAGTAGCAGCACAAAATTCAAAGGTCCACGAACTCAAAGACATTTCATGCTTTTTTAAGCAGTGTGAAGATATTAAAAATCTAGATGAAAAAGGTTTTAGAATACTTGCAGTACTGAAACACACACTTAAAAAAAGGATCTCCCATTTCTGACTTTTACTGTCAACTAAAACAAAATAAAGAAAAATAGAAAAAAAGAACAAGTCAAACATATTACTGGGGTGGGAAAAAAAATGTGTATGCATCTAAGATATCAAATTTTAAACCTCAGAAGGTTCCTTTCACTAAGCAACATGCTAAAGGGACCTAATATTCAATGTACTTTCCCAATTATAAAATTAACAGGACATAAAAGGACAAGAACTCCAATTAATAGGACAATAGCCAAGCATACTTTATTTTCCTTGTATTAGCCTAAGCTATACAATTCAGAAATCTGATTACTTTCTTTACAAAAATAGGGGACAGGCTGGATTGGTTCTGAGGCTATAACTTGCAGACGCCTGTACTAGGGGAAAGGACAGAACTATTTTACTGTATTTTTGGTTATTATTTTTATACTATATAAAAGCAACCTGATATTTTTACCTTCATATAGATGGCAATTTTCAGATAAATTACTGGTTTTGGCGAGCTTTCTCATATTTTCAGGTAGATCCTCAAGCTTCCTCTTCAAGACAGTTTTGCTTCTCATATCTTCTGTGTCTGAGTCCCCACCCACATTTTTTTTCCTACACTGAATTAAATTAATCAATTCTTTGACTCTATCCTTATCATAATCCAAAGAGTGAGAGGACTTCTGCTTTCTAGGTATAATAGTTTCACCCCTTGAGTTATTTCGTTTTCCAAATTTCATTTTTGTACCATTCATTTCTTCTTCTTGGCCTTCATAATCTGAGAGTGGACTGAACTGTTGAAGTTTTCTATTTTCTTCAAAAAGCTCTTTCAATTTACAAATTGGTAACTGATACATTTCAGGCCGAAAAATATAGGCATGCAAACAATTATCAATATGGGATTTATTTTTTGGAGCTGAGTATAAGAACTTTTTATCATCTAATCGGGAATCATATGGAAACATGATAAACTCTCGTTTACCTGAACCAAAACCTCGCTTAAAAAATTCATTTACATACTTTTCAACAACAGAATGAAAATTTATAGTATTTATATTTTTGAATTCCTTTCGACACTGAATCAAAGCAAACTGTAAAAACTGAGTTATTTTTAATACATCTGTCATGCTCTCATGTCTCTTCTGTGGTGTTGCATTAGTTGAACCTTTCTGTGCTGTAAACAAACAAAAAGACAAACCATGTTTTAGCAATCAAGAATCAAACACAGATCTACATGTTGTCAAAGAAATGCAACAACATTTATACATTAATGGTAAACCAGACTAGCAGTATGTACCCTAATACATATATGCAACATAGAAATAAACGAAGAGTGTTGCTTCTAAAAAGAGGCCGCTTAAGAAACTAAAAATTGTAGAGGATATTTTTTTAAAGGGAAAAACACCCACTCATTGAAGATCTTCATTTCTTATTGTCCCTTGGCATTCAACTGGTAGCAGGGAAATGTAAAGAGAAATAAAGAAGCAAGGCAAAATCTGAGGTCCCTTGTAAGAGAATCCTGCAACTGATAGCAATGTCACTCCTTCCTGCTGTACTGTAATAAATCTAACTTTACATTAATGTTTTATACCGTATAGACAGATATCTCAACACCAAGTGGCTACAATTGAAAATGTCATTCTTAATTTAACAATGAAACCCATCAGTGGGAATTTTACCTTAATATAGCATTCAAGTACTTTCTTAGAAACAGTGAATAGCAAATTTTCTTTAACACCAGTGTAAATTTTTATTAATTTTAAATGGCCTAAATTTAGACTAGCATATGATCTTTTTATTGTTGTTAAAATTTGAACGCAAAAATGAACTCAGCTAAAAAAAATACTACTAATAATATAGAACCCTAAAAACCAAAGCTACTACAGTATTTTAATAATTACAATCAATGGGGCACCTGGGTGGCTCAGTGGGTTAAGCCTCTGCCTTCGGCTCAGGTCATGATCCCAGGGTCCTGGGATCAAGCCCCGAATCGGGTTCTCTGCTCAGCAGGGAACCTGTTTCCCTCTCTCTCTGCCTGCCTCTCTGCCTACTGGTGATCTGTCAAATAAATAAATGAAATTAAAAAAAAAAATTATTACAATCAATGTTCATTTAGTGAAAACACTGTTAACTCCCAAAGAATTTTCCATTAAAAAATAATCAAGTCATATATAGTTTATGTTTTATTTTGCTTTGCTAATACATCTTAATAGCCCCATAGTATTTTCCAAAATATGATATAAGAAAAAAAATGTTTACTGAGTTATGTGGAAAATTTCAAAGAAATGTAAGTATTTATCAGTGACTTGATTTATATATTCAAAGAACTTACAAGTAACTACGCCTCTAGGTTCTTGAAATAGAAATAAAGCATGTAGGACTCGAGATCTGGCAGTTTGATGTTCTAAAAAAACAGAAGCCAAACTGGTTAGCAGTATGTTCTAATGAAAAAATTAAAAAGAATTGTAAAGATTAGAGAGATCACTTACCATATGGAGAAACCATTTGACAAGGAGAGAGAAGAAAAAGGTATCCTCGGTCTCCCAAAGGTTTAACAAGGACCTGCATTTTTGGAAAAGGGAAGAAGTTGAATCTGCTTCATTATTACTCATCATAAGGCAGGCACACAGCAGTTTCTAATAATTAAAGCAAACAAGTTTTGATCATCTTGCTTTAGGAAAAATATTGCTACCACATTAAAAACTCTATGAACTCTCTGATTAACAGAATTCCAAGCAAACAAAAATTCCCTAGTTCCCATATTAGTAATAAGAAGAAGATATTACTGAACGAATTCCCCTAATTAACCGTGAAACCAACTCAATTTTTCCTTGACACTAAAATACAAGGACCAAATTAAAGTCTTCAAATACCTTCCTCAACAATTCAAAAGACATGTTAAATTGCCAAAGCGGTGTGCTAAATGTTAGGGGTATAAAAACAAGTATAGCACAAACATTACATTTCATGAGGTCAAGCTAATCTCAAATTAAATGTGTTGCTATAATCTAATTCTTCACATAGTTAATGAACACCTTTCAACCTGAGGCAATTTGCCTTGCCAGAAAGAACTTTAAAGACAAGCAACACAAGAGCCTTGATCATAAGAAATTTATAACTGGGTGGAGAGTAACAGAAGAAATATCAATAATTATTCAAAACAGAGAAGTTCTCAAAAAAATATACAAAACAACAAGAAGAGAAAAAATATAGTTTATAGTTGGAAAAGATACTGACAGTGTACTTTAGGTGGATTTTGAAGGATAGGAACACTGCCAAGAGCCTAAGATTATGGGAAGGACTATTTTAAGAGTCAACATCATGAGCAAAGGCAGTTACAATTGATGAATGGTCTGCAGGCATTAGAGTACTTAAGATTAGCAAAAAGGTGATGGCAGACTAGGACAAACATACAAGTCTAGAAAGAAAGATTATGAGCTCAATTGTAAAAAGGTAAGAATACCAGGTTAGCCAGGAATGCCCTTAAGAGTATATGTCCTTTTGAAATGGAGTTCAAAAACCAACAAAAAAACTCCAACAGCACTGTGAAGGAGGGGGAAATAATAAAAGTAATGCAAAAAAGTTTGTCAGCTACTGCAATCATTTGCAGTATGTTTTAGATTGAAGAAAGGGGAAGAAAAGAAGACCTAAGCAGGACAGTTGAACATAAAAGGTTATCGGGACTCTAAAAGGAAGTACGTGTCACCTAAATTTCTATTAATTCCAGTAAACAAAGTCTGTGAAAGAACCCATAATTTAATGGACAGAAAATAACTGCTATCGATTTACATTTAATAAAGACAATGAACAGCCAAAAGTAAAATGGACAATGTACATGCAAAATTTGTTTCAGACTCAAATACTTTTATCCAAAATGTTTCATTTTTATTTATTTAGAAAGAGAGTATGCACAGAGGGTGGGGGGAGAGAGAATCTCAAGCAGACTCTTGAGCACAGAGCCTGACATGGAGCTGGATTTCACAACCATGAGATCATGACCTAATCAAGAGTCAGATCCTTAAGCTACTGAGCCACCTAGGTATCCCTAAAACATTTTACATATCATATTCCTTTTAACATTTTACCCATCTCTTGGTTTGTCAGAACACGAAGCTGGGAAGTACGAGTAAGATTTTCATGTTTTGTGGTCATTAAGGAAAAAATAGATAATTTTAATGTCTCACCCACTCTAATACCAGGGTTTTAAATTCCACTGGTTCAGTGCCATAAAGACCCTTGTCTTTTAATGGGCCTTAACATCCCCAGAGACCCATGGAGCACAGGGAATCCACATCCTAAAACAACACTCCAGCAGAGAGAGGCCCTAAAAATAGTATCTTTGCCTTTAGCTCCCAGAAACACTTTAAATGCTGTAGGGGAAGAAACATCCTTTGAATTCCATCCTTCTGCTGCCTCTATTATACCTTACTGTTTTCTTCCCCTCAGACAACAGTATTAATCTAGTCTGCCAATTTTTATTTCTTGATTCTACTATTTTGACTTTTCAAATAAACATTACAGGTAACATGGTACAAACACAAAAATGCTGGAGAAGCTGGCTAGCTCAGTTGGTAGAGTGTGTGACTTGATCTCGGGGCTGTGAGTTCAAGCTCCGTGTTGGATGTGGAGATTACTTAAAAATAAAATCTTTCAGGACCTGGGTGGCTCAACTGGTTGAGTCTGACTCTTGGTTTCGGCTCAGGTCATGATCTCACGGTCCTGGGATCCAGCCCCAAGTCAGGCTCCATGCTCAGCAGAGTCTTCTTGAGATTCTCTCTTCTCCCTCTGCGCCCCCCCGCCCCCCCTTCTCTCTCTAAATTAAATAAAATCTTTCCCCTGAAAGGAATACTACACTATATGTTAACTAACCTTAATTTACATAAAAACTAAAATAATAATAAAGTCTAAAAAAAAATCAAACAAAAATATGTTAAAAATATAAAACAGTAAGCTCACAACCTAGGAGGAAATAAGCCACACTAACTGAGATTTAGCAGAAACAACAGATTCCAACACCCCAGGATTTCAACTGGAATTTCAGATGTAATATATAAAACAGGTTATGAGCTGCTTAAAGAAATAACTTGAAGAACTGAAAACATGTTCACATAAAAACTGGTACAAATGTTCATAGCAGCTATTTATAAAGAAGAATGGAAACAACTGATAAATGGACAAAATGTGGTATTATCCATACAAGGAAATACTGTTCAGCCATGAAAAGGAATTTAGTACTGATATGTGCTACAACATGGGATGAACCTTAAAAGTATTATGCTAAGAGGGATGCCTGTGTGACTGAGTCAGTTGAGTAATTGACTCTTGGTTTTGGCTGAGGTCATGATCCCATGGGTCTTGAGACTGAGCCCCATGTGGGCCCTCCATGCTCAGTGAGGAGTCTATGTGAAGATTCTCTCTCTGCCCCTCCCCCTCTTAGATATACAAATCTTAAAAAAAATATGCTAAGTGAAAGAAGCCAGGCACATACTGCATGATTCCACTTACATAAAGTATCTAGAACAGACAAATCCATAAAGAAAGAAGTAGATTCGTTGTTATTAGGGACTGGAGAACAAATGCGGAGCGTATGCTTAATGGGTATGAGGTATCTTTCTGGGGTGAACAAAATGTTCTGAAAACAGATAGTTGTGATGGTTGCACAACACTGTGAATCCACTAAAAATTACTAAAAAAGTGTACACTTAAAAATGGCTAAAACATATAGCAGCAATATCCACAATAGCCAAACTACAGAAAGAGCCTAGATGCCCATCAACAGATGAATGGATAAAGAAGATGTGATACTTGGGGCACCTAGGTGGCTCAGTGGGTTAAAACCTCTGCCTTTTGGCTCAGGTCATGATCCCAGGGTCCTGGGGATCGAGCCCCACATCAGGCTCTCTGCTTCGCAGGGAGCCTGCTTCCTCCTCTTGCTCTCTCTGCCTGTCAAATAAATAAATAAAATTTAAAAAAAAAAAAAAAAGATGTGGGGTGTGCATACACACACACAACAAACAAACAAAAAGGAATATTATGCAGCCATCAAAAAGGAAATCTTGCCATTTGCAATGGCGTGGATAGAACTAGAGGCTATTGTGCTACGTGACATAAGTTAATCAGAGAAAGACAATTATCATATGATCTCACTGATATGAGGAATCTGAGAAATAAGACAGAGGATCATAGGAAAAAAGGAGGGAAAAATGAAACAAGACAAAACCAGAGAGGGAGACAAACCATAAGAGACTCTTCTCAAGAAACAAACCGAGGGTTGCTGGAGGGGAAGGGGGTAGGGAGATGAGGTGGCTGGGTGATGGACACCGGAGATGGGGAGTGCTGTGAACTGCATAGGACTGATGAATCACAGACCCGTACCCCTGCAATTACATGTCTGGGTGTAGATTTCTTATTTAAACAAATAAATTAGATGTTAAAAAAAAAAAAAAAAAGACTAAAACAGTGAAGCTCCTTTCAATAAAAAAATACCAAGGAACATCAGAATGTAACACCTCCACCTCCTATAACAGTGCCTGGCACATGATAGGTACTCAGGAAGTATTCCTAAAAAATTAACAAGAATCAATCTATTAAAAAAAAAAAAAAGACCAGGCAGATCAAGAATAATCAAAGATAACTTTCGGAAATCAAAAATATGTGAAATTAAACACTCAATGAATGAATTAAACAACAAATTAGACACAGCTAAAGACAGAATTTGTAAACTAGAAAACAGCTATGATGAAATTACTCAGAATGCAGCACACAGAAACAAGTGAATACAAAACACAAAAGAAAATCAAAAATACCAAGTACAAAATGAAAAGACCTGACATATGGTGCTCTAGGGTCCTACAGACAGTCTAAACAGAATGAAGGACAAATATAGCCAGATAATACCTAACTGTATTACAGAAATGAATATGTAAATCCAGATACAAAAGAATATACACCAGCTAGATAAATAAGAAATCTACACCCAGACATGTAATTGCAAAACACCAAAGATGAAGATAAAAAGCAATCAGAAAAAAGATAACTTACAAAAGAATAGTAATTAGACTAAGAACTGACCTCTCAACAAAAATAGAAACCAGAAGATACTGTAAGATAGCTAAAGTGCTAAGAGAAAATAGCTGTCAACCCAGAATTATGCACCCAGGATCTAACAATTAAGGAATACATGGGGTTTTTTTTGGGGGGGGGCAGCAAATCTACCAAGAGGACATGTTCAAAAATTGACCACAAAGTGAGTTTTAGATCAAGTATCAATAAATTTCCGATAATCACCACCTATTCTAACAGGATCAAATTAAAAAAAGTATAATATTTGGAAATTTAAAAACATCCTCTGTATCATGTGTCAAAGAAGGAATCACAATGGAAACCAAGAAATATTTAGAACAGAACAATTATGAAAACTCTACACATTAGAAGTTGTGGAATGCAACTAAAACAGTTGTTGGAACTCAAAATCCAATGACCATTTTCCCAACTTCCAAAGAAGGCAGAAATAATAAAATGAACCCTCCAAAAGTGGAAGTTAATAAAACTAAAATTAATAAAACTAAAATTAGTAAAAGATAAAACAAAGATACAATAGAAGGTTAAAACCATAATTTGAGACCAATAAAATAAATAAACCTCTGGTGAAAGTGACTAAACAAGGAAAGCAAAATGAAATTACCATATAATAACGCTCATAACAGCTATTAATAAGAAGCTATATAAATGACTATCACAATAAACACAAAAACACAAGAAATGGACAAATTCCTAAAAACCAAACAAAACCATATGTTCAAACTTAACCAAGGAAAAATAGAAAGCCTGAAAAGTTCAATTATTAAACTGAATCATTACTTTAAAGTCATCCATAAATGACAAGTTTTGCAGTTAAGTGGTAGAAAACATCCAAAGAATATATCATTTTAATCATTTATACATCCATCTCTTGCAAAATGAGGAATACTACTTAAATCAATCTAAGAAACTAGTAGAATATGGATACAAAACCCAGACAAGGACAATATGAGAAAGAAAGTTCGCACGTTAAAACTCACTCATCATCACAGATAAAAAATTCCTAAAGAGAACATTCACAGACCAAACCACACATTTCATAAAGAAAAAAAGTGGAGCTGATAGTTTTTTGTTTTTATTTAAAGGTAGGCTCCACTCCACCCAGGTGGGGCTCAAACTCATCATGACCATGAGATCAAGACCTAAGCCAAGATCAAGAGTTGGACCCTTAACCAACTGAGCAACCCAGGTGCCCCTCGAGTTGGTGTTCTTAACCAGCAAAACAAATACAGTTTAATACTGGAGAAAGATAAAATATAATTCATCTTATAAGTCTACAGGATAAATTCTACATGTGATGGTTCATTTTATGTGTCAACTTGACTAGACCACAGGGTGTCCAAATATTTGGTCAAACTTTATTCCAGCTATTTCTGAGTATTTTTGGATGAGTTTAATATATAAACTCTCCTGAATCTCCAGCTTGCTGACTGCAAATCTTGGAACTTTTTAGCCTCCATAACTGTGTGAGCCAATTCTTTATAATAAATCTTTTTCTGTATGTGTACATCCTACAAGTTCTATCCCTCTGGAGGACCCTAATACACTAATATACCATGTTACCATCTTGATAAAGGCCCTCCCAGAGCATTCAATAAATTTAAAACCTATTATGGTTAAAATGAAGAAAATTTTTAAACTAATGAAGAGATTTGTGAAAAACCTACTGCAAACTTCCTACCTAGTGACTGATGTTAGACATGTTCAAAAAGGTAAGAGAATGCCTACAACCACCACTTTTATTCAACATTGTAGTACTAGAGAGCCTAGATTACACAAATAATTAATTTGAATAAAAAAGCTAAAGGAAAGGAGAGGAAAAAAATACAACAATGTAGTTCTCAGATGATAAAGTCTATACAGCAATCCCAAATAATGTATAAAAAAGAACAAAATAAGGATGCCTGGGTGGCTCAGTGGGTTAAGGCTCTGCCTTCAGCTCAAGTCATGATCCCAGGGTCCTGGGATCAAGCCCCACATCAGGCTCTCTGCTCAGCGGGAAGCCTGCTTCCTCCTCTCTCTCTGCCTGCCTCTCTGCCTACTTGTGATCTCTCTGTGTGTCAAATAAATAAATAAAATCTTAAAAAAAAAAAAAAGAACAAATTATTCAAATTTCATACACTGATCTAACAAAATCAATATATAAATATCAATACATTTTTTAAAAGATTTTTTTATTTGACAGAGATCACAAGTAGGCAGAGAGACAGGCAAGAGAGGAAGAAGCAGGCTCCCCATTGAGCAGACAGCCTGATGTGGGGCTCGAACCCAAGACCTTGAGATCATGACCTGAACCAAAGGCAGAGGTTTAACCCACTGAGCCACCCAGGCACCCCATCAATTACATTTTTTTTAAAAGATTTTATTTATTTATTTGACAGAGATCACAAGTAGTCAGAGAGGCAGGCGGTGGAGGCCAGGGGGAGCAGGCTCTCTGCCAAGCAGAGAGCCCAATGCAGGGCTTGATCCCAGGACCCTGAGATCATGACCTGAGCTGAAGGGAGAGGCTTTAACCCACTGAGCCACCCAGGCACCCTGCATCAATTACATTTTTAAATACAGAACAGAAAATGTACTGAAATGGAAAATACTGTTCATAATGGCATCAAAAAACAGCAATATGCCCAGGGATAAACTGAACAAAAACTAAGCAAGATGTGTATCCAGAAAATTATAAAACTCTATTAAAAGAATACCCTAAAGGGGTGCCTGGGTGGCTCAGTGGGTTAAAGCTTCTGCCTTCGGCTTGGTTCATGATCCCAGGGTCCTGGGATTGAGCCCATCCATCCCAGCATCTGGCTCTCTGCTCAGCAGGGAGCCTGCTTCCCTTCTTCTCTCTGCCTGCCTCTTGGCCTACTTGTGATCTCTGTCAAATAAATAAATAAAATCTTAAAAAAAAAAAAAAAAAAAAAAAAAAGAATACCCTAAAGGAATGAAGAGAGAATCTTGTTCATGGGTAAGACAGTATCACAAAAGACATCTATTCTGTCAAATGTGATCTACAGATTTGATAAAATTCCAATTAAAAAATCCCAGTAGGGGTTTTTTGGTGGGGGGAGAAGAGGATTTAGGAGGAGGAACCTTGAAGCTGATTCTAAAATTTTTTTTTAAAAAGCAAAGTTGAAACTTAAATTTTTGAAAAAAGCTGAAGGTCATATAGCAAAACACTCCTAAAAAGGATGAAAAAAGTGGGGCCGTTGGCTCTACCTCCTATCAAGGCTTCTTAGTAGAGAAAGGTGACACTATTCAATAAATGGTTCAGAACAACTTGTTATTCATACTTGTTACTCATCAAAGTGAAGTCGGATTCCTAAATTATATCATGCCCCCCCAAAATAAATAAATAAACCCACAGAGGCAAAAATCGTAACACATTCACAAGAAAACTTAGGGCAATATCTATAAAATCTAGGGGTAAGGAAAGATTTCTTAAACAGTGAAAGATTTCACAAACAGTGCTTAAAACTCGGGCAGATAAATTTAATTAGATTAAGAACATCTGTTCTTCAAAAAACCAACCATGAATAAAGAGGCAAGTAGCTTAAGAAAAAAAAAATTCTAGCACACGTACCTCAGTATTAGTACCCAAAATATATACAAAATTCCTCAAATTAGTAAGAAAACATAAGCCACCCAAAGGAAAAACAGGCAAGTGAACACTAAAATAAATTTATAAAAGGATGATCGACTCGTATCTCAGGAAAATACTGGCTAAAATCACAGTACAATATAGTTGTAACTACAACTATAGTTATAACTACACAACTTTTATAGATTTTGCTACAGTCTGACTTTATCAGTGACTGCGTGAATTAAGGAGAACTTGCTCATAGTAGGGGATATAAATTGGTATACTTAAAACAGTATCGCATTATCTTGTAAAGCCAGTCATGTGTTTATGTTAAGATTCAATAATTCTACTTAGAGATAATAAAAATATATACCCAAGAGAAAAATATTCTTGTACATGTACACCAGGAAATATATAGAATGTTCACATCAGAAATAACATTCAAATTTAGGAACATCCATCATTTTCCTTTATATTGTTAGCTTTAAGAATTATTAACTTGGGCGCCTGGGTGGCTTAGTGGGTTGAGCCTCTGCCTTCGGCTTGGGTAATGATCTCAGGGTCCTGGGATGGAGGCCTGCATCAGGCTCGCTACTCAGTGGGGAGCCTGCTTCCCCCTCTATCTCTGCCTACCTCTCTTCCTACTTGTGACCCCTCTCTCTCTGTCAAATAAACAAATAAAATATAAAAAAAAAATTATTAACTTACCCCTACCAAAAGAGAGCTCAATATAATTTTACTTACATTATAAATCTCCCTGTGAGAAAATAAAATTTCCCTAGATTTTTCAGTGCTCCTGTATCAAAACTAGCCTTCGAATACACAGAAAAGTAAATATAAAGATAGGGAATGTTTGCTTTCATTCCCCCAGAAATATATTACTCCTCACATATTTTCAGAATTAGATCTGTAGTCAATTACCTAAGTAACTGCTCTGAGAGAAAAGGATAATTAAATTTCCTTTATCTCCCTGAGAGTGCAAAGTCAGTACACAAGGGGGCCAAGAGGTTACAGAACAGATTAGTTCCTATGTTAAGCCCCAATGTGCCAGGAAGACTTAGGTATTAATATTTCAACGATGAAGGAGTCCCAGAAACTTGGAGATGTCTTTAGTCCCAGAAGGCTAAGCAGCTCATGAAGAGATTTTATTTATTTACTGCAGGGTTGGAGTTAATATTCATTACATTTTCTTTACCTTTTTTTTTTTTTTAAAAGATTTGACAGAGAGAGATGACAAGTAGGCAGAGAGGCAGGCAGAGAGTGGAGGGGAAGTAGGCTTCCAGCTGAGCAGAAAGCCTGATGTGGGGCTTGATCCCAAGGCAGAAGCTTTAACCCACTGAGCCACCCAGGTGCCCCCATTACGTTTTCAAGGAGAACTTTCCAGAAGGGGAGGGAGATAGTAGCCTCTTCCTTTAATAAGCAAAGAAAAACCATTTTCCTTGTCCTTGGCCTGTGGAATGTCCAGCTACTTGCCTAGGGTAACAGACCTGTCTTTCCTTGGGTTGCCCTAAGGTTAAGGATGAGGGTAAAGGAAGACTAATAAATCTATTATTGTGAGGTATTCATTAAATCTCTGATTGATAATACTGTATACATACTCAAGATAAAATTACCGAGAACCCAACAGTCCTCAATGCATCTTCCATCATCATTAGAACTACGAAGAAAGTAGCTGTAATTAGAATAATCTCCACAGAGGACTGTAGAAAAGGTATAACTCCACAAAATACCCAGGGTTCATTAGATTCAGGTAGTGTATCCATGTGGAACATTCATGCCCTCTAAGCTACAGAATCTTTATTTCTTAATTCTGGGAAAATCCAGTCCTCCAAGATCCTAGTATAATATTTGCTCAGGTAAAGAATAAAATACCAGGGGCGCCTGGGTGGCTCAGTGGGTTAAAGCCTCTGCTTTCGGCTCAGGTCATGATCCTAGGGTCCTGGGATCGAGCCCCGCATCGGGCTCTCTGCTTGGTGGGGAGCCTGCTTCCTCCTCTCTCTCTGCCTGCCTCTCTGCCTACTTGTGATCTCTCTCTGTCGAAAAAAAAAAAACTTAAAAAAAAAAAAAAAAAAAAAAAAAAGAATAAAATACCAGTATCTTCCTATTCTGATTTTCACTACTAGAAATGGAACAGATACTGTAATTCTCTGATAAACTACTCACTGTCAAGACTCAATACTCATTCTCTGAAATGCAAGAACCAAAGAGATTTGGATATCTCACCATATCCTAACCTACCATCTAAACTTTCACTTCCTGAACTCTGGAATTAAACAGATTTTGATGATGAGGAATAGCTGTATTTCAAAACAAAACAAGAAATGTAAATACAAAAGTATATCCTTATGTAGCAAATGTGCATCTGTATGTAAGATGCCTAACCTGAAGATTTCTAGCTGGTTAGTCAAAAAGTTATTATGTTAGGGGCACCTGGGTGGCTCAGTTAAGCATCTGCCTTCAGCTCATGTTATGAGTCCAGAGTTCTTGGATGGAGCCCCACCCCCCCCACCCCCCACCCCCAGCTCCTTGCTCGGGGAGACCCTACTTCTCCCTCTCCCTCTCCCTCTGCCCATCCCCCTGCTTGTGTTTTCACATGCTCTCTCTCTGTCCTTCAGATAAATAAAATCTAAAAAAAAGTTATTGTTAGGTGTCCACCAATTCATAAGTGTATAATCTCTGCCTCTAAGTTTTGCATATAATTTGACTCTCTCCCACCCATAAACATATATGTAAACAATGAAATTCTACAAAGCCATTAAAAATGCAATTGTAAGTTCTGAAAATCATTGATACTAACCTCCATTTGACTACCTGGAAATTGAGGCTCAACAAAGTGAGGAGTAAAAGGAAGTCAATTGCTGAAAAACTTACTAGGTAGCATACCTTAGTAGGTAGCATAAGCAGGAGGCTGCTTCCCTGTCTCTCTAGGTAGCAAAAAAACTTCCCCACTCTACTGCAATGTCCCATCAACATGTGAACATGAGCCCCTCTCTCTCCTCTGTAACTACCTCCTCTCTCTTCAGCTAAACTATGCATAATAGCATGAATTTTCTGTTCCTTCCTGAACCCATCACAACTGATGTCTGACCTAATCTGTGTATCTGAACTCAGTAAAATTGGTATCTGTTTAAGTATTATCTAGCAAATATCCCTTAAATCAGTCTCTTATATCATCATTCTTATCTTTCTCCTCCAACCCACTATCACCCTCTAATATAATGCCTCATCTCCCCTCTTCAGTTAGTTCTCTACAGAGTAACCAGATAAATTTCCAAAACACAGATGTGATCATGTTGCACACACAATCAAAACTTCATGCTACTCCCTTTAAAACCCAATTGCTGGGGTGCCTGGGTGGCTCAGTGGGTTAAGTCTCTGCTTTCGGCTCAGGTCATGATCACAGGGTCTTACAATCGAGTCCTACGTTGGGCTCCCTGCACAGCAGGGAGGCTGCTTCCCTGTCTCTCTCTGACTGCCTCTGTGCTTACTTGTGATCTCTCTGTGTCAATAAATAAGTATTTAAAAAAAAACAAAACACCCAATTGCTCTTAGGGTTACATCTAAACTTCCAATCACTTGAACACTGCCTACATAAGGCTGCAGGGACACAGCCCCCTACACACTTTTCTAGCCTCATGTCCTACCACTTTCTCTCAACTACTCTAGTGTTGTTCCTTTATCTCTTTTCAACCTCATCAAGCATCTTGTTCTTTCTGAATCTTCAAATACAGGACTGTCTGTATTGAAACAAACCATATCTATTGGAGGAACTCCATTTATCACTATGTCATCTAGAAGAATAGTCTCATTTTTTACTGAAGTATACATTCTGCATAAGAAAATGGTATTCAATAAGTATTTGTTGTCACAATCACAAAATACAGTAAAGACACTTCAGGGGGAACACTGGCTTGCAGAAGGTCTAGCATCACGGCTAAAGTAAACAGGCTACTAAAGGCCATAGTAAAACTGTTTGCTGAATAGAAGCAATAAAGACAGAGACCTTATGGTACTTTCAGAGTGCAAAAATGAAATAAACTGAAATAATATGATCACTTATTCAAATACTTATCTCTAAGGGAGAATGAGGAACATTTTAAAACCTTTCACTCACAAGTTTTTCTTTCTCTAGTTTTTGTAGTAAACTCTCCATGTTACTTCCAAATCTTGTTTTTTCTACAACTTCATAAAGGCTGCAATACATTCCATTCTTCAAAACTGTCAAAAGAAAAAATACATAGTAAATACTCAAATCAAATCTGTTTTTTACATATTTTAATAAAATTCAATTACTTACCTTCACTTGGACCTAAGTATGTTTCCTTATAAAACAGTGCTGGAGGAATTTTCTGCTTCAGATGATCAATACTCATAACTGTTTCAACATCTAACTTCTCAGGGCTGAAAAGAAATTGAAAAGACATGTTTGCCTTACCTGTATGTTTAACTCTAGTAATGTTATTTCCTTCCCCTTCCCCACAAGGCTCTTGGTGTAAAGCAGAGCATACTTCTTAATATCATAGCTGATTCTAAAGAGGATTTGATATGGAAAATCCAGATATATACAGAAATAGGAAAAAAGCCTGGCAATACCACCAACCTTCCATCTTTAAGCAAGAAGCTAATTCTATACCCCAATTTTATTAAACCAAAAAGGATAAAATGCTGTCCTTTTACTAAAGATAATTCAAGTACGAACTGTTAAAGTAATCTTCAAACATCCACGAAGGCCCATAATATTCACTGGGATGGTAGCAAAAGATCATTCTAGACCTTTCTATTCCAATGTATATGCTGCACAGGAATGAAAACAGTCTGTAAATTTTAACAACTCACCATATCAAAGCAGTTTCCAACAAACAACTGATAACTTTTAAGTCTATCATATTCAAATTACTAAATGAAAAATTTATCTAATTAGGAAACAACTCTGAAAAAAATCACTTTCAAAATTTAAAATCACTCAGAAAAAGTTTTATGCCATAAATGTGCCTGACTATTTAGCCCACTCTCAAACCTAGACAGAAAAGTAGAGGGCTCACTTTGCCAACTAAGTCTCCCAAGTTGCCGATTTTTATAAAAAACAAATTGACATTTATATTCTTTTGGATCAAAGTAAAGTTTAAATAAAAGAATAAAAAGCAAAAGAATAAACTTAATAACGAGCAACCATTAATTGCTATTTTCTTATAAAATAACATACTTACAGCTTGATAGGCAAAAAAGCACGAGTGGCTGACCTCAGAGAAATATAACACAAAAGCTTTCCTTTATTTAAAAGCTGTCCTTTCCACAAGGTGTAGTTAAATTTATCTAAATAAAAAGAGTAACACAATTCAGCCACTAGCAGCCCAGAAGCAAATACATGTTTCCTAGACAGAAATAAGGGAAACACATCTAGAAACAACGTTTAAGTAGAACAGCAGCAACAGCAACGGAAAACAAAATGGACAAAAAACACCCATGACATTTCTCTTTACAAGAGAATTCAAATATTAGGATTTTTGTTTCAGTATCTTTTCCCTTGCAGTGTTATTCCAGCTGCAAAAAACAACAAATCTATTTGTCCAAATGTCTTATCAGAAAAGTTGAAGAGCAAAGACAATATGTTTACTGCCCTCTTATTTCTCCCTAAGGAGACTATATTAAATCCAGTCAACTACATGAATTCCTGTAACATCTCATACCTCTATTCACTCTCTTTTCATTGTGGAGAAACTTGATGACAGAAAATGTCAGTATTGCTTTCATCTTCTTTAGGTCTTATAAATCCTAAACCTCTGATACATACAGTATTTTAAAAAGCTGAGTTGTGAAGCTTGTTTTATTTTTTACATTTATCAAAGTACTAAAATCCTTTGATCTATTGACAGTATCAGCAGCTTCTAAGAGAGACCTTATGCTTGAACAACCAAATGTTGAAGCTACATCATAACACTGCCTCACCTCCTTTGAAGTTCCAGATTTTTGTTCATTATAAAAATAAAGCAAAACACTAATTTTTTACCATATGTACTTATTTTTTCAATTTACAAAACTAAAGAAAATAAAAGAATCTTACCTGTGTTTCTATCTGCATTGAAACTGTTAGCTCTATAAACAAATTAAAAAACAAAAAAAGAAAAACATTCATCAGTAACAAGAAAAGTTAACATTCAGGACCTTGACATAGTGCTATTTTTAATGGTATAATGTACAAGAAAATTAAGCCCTTCATCCAAGTAGGAAGAACATATTAACTACTTATTACAACATTTAACAGATCCAAACCTACATGAAGATCAATTACTTGTCTTAAATTACCATATCTGTCCAAATTTATATGAGGTATTTTATCCAAAAACAGTCATCAAAGTCCATTAAAGTCTCTGTAAGTTACTTTATTTTAGCAATGAGATTTGAAGATAGCCTCAATATATATTTAAACCTATTTATTATTAAATGTTTATTATTAAATTAAATATTAAATAGCAAACCTAGTCAATAAATATTTACTAAGCGCCTACTACTTACCAGGCACAGTTCTAGGTAACAGGATTACCAGAATGAACAAAGCCCCTACCTTCACAGAGTTTACAATTTCATGAGAACAGATAACAATCAAAAATCAAATAGTTTACCAGATGATGATGGCTTTAAGTGCCATGGAGAAAAGGAGAAAGAAACTAAGGCTATGGGGTTAAAAATAAAAATCATGGAAGACCTTACTGGTAAGGTCACCTTTAAGGAGAGATCTGATAAAGTGTTAAATGTAAATGATGCCATGAATTGGGAAAAGAGAAGAGCAAATGCAGAGATCCTGCAGCAGAAGCATTTATGGCAGCATTTAACATACAGCAATGAGTTCAATCAATGCTCATTTTTAATGATACAGAGATCAAAGGATGGACTCAAAGAAGCAGCAAAGAAAATTACTATTCCTGGAGGTATGGCCTCATAATTAAGGGCTGGGTGCCTTTTAAAGATTACTACTGTAAAGGCACTAATGTAAATATATCATGGAAATCATAAATATAGAGCCACGAGAAAAATGAAAAATCACAAATGTCTGGGTATCATACGAAGTGCTACTTATGGCTATGGATGGATGGTTACCAGGGTTATTTGCTGACATGAAAAAAATGTGTTGGATCTCCAACCTAAATGAACACATGATTTGATCTGGAAAACAAATGAAAGGACTGACCTCAAAAATGTATGTATTTCATGAAATATGGCTTTTTAAAGCAGTCTTTTTATATTAATAGGTATCAATTTTACCAACATTTTTCTGGAATCACCATATGGGAAAAAAAATAATGGAAACTGTTTTATATTTGATCACTTTACATTAGAGCTTACAAGAAATCACGAGTGGTACTCAATTCAATAAAAATCAATCACCTAGAAGTTTTAAAAATTACCAATGCCTAGACTCCTTAGTAAACATTTGATTTTTTAATTGTCTGAGGTGGAATTAGAGTATCTTTTATAGAAGCTCCCCATTTCTAGGAGAGCTAATACACAAAATTTCACTTTTAAAAACTATATTTTACTCAACTATGCAAAACTTCAGTATCAAGAGAAAAAGGATTAACTGGTGAGGGTTAAGTAAATTTTAGTTTGTATTTCCATATAAATTATGTTCTTCACACTGACCTTTTAAAAGTCACCATGAACACTCATGCATCTAATTAATTGCAAGGTAAGAAAAAAAATGGGAGAAGTTCTTCCTAATTTAGCAAGGCAGAACACGTAAAATAATATTCGGGATGATGTAAAAAACTCCTAAGTCTTACCTTGATGAAGGCACAAACTTTGGAGTTTGTATATCATCTTTGTAAGTAAAAGACACAACCGCATATGGACACACATGTCTTGGTCTTCGCCTGAGTTCATCAAAGCTATACTCATAAAAATAATACTAAAAATAAGAAAATGCAAAATTAACTTCTGTAAGAAGGCAAGATGTACACAGGAGAATCTTTATTTGCCTGACTTTTGAGAAATATAACACCATTTAAAAGTACCTCTAACAGAAACTGTCTTTAAGTACTGCTTGTCAATTTTTTAAAAATAATCTGTACTTCATATTCATTTTATGATATAAAATATTCTACTTCTCTATCTTATCTATCTTAGATGCACTAATGGGTACTCTAAAAGCTTACTTCTGAAAAGCTGACCGCTGGGAATGTGCAACAAATCCCCTCATAAAAATGTTACAAATGGACATTTGTAAACTCCCAAGTCAGCCCAGAAAAGTCTATTTGATGCAAAAAAGTAAAATGCTAACAAAGGACACAATCTCAACCAAATCTAGCATTTTGTTCATTATTTTTTAAGATTTTATTTATTTGAGTGAGAGAATGAGCAAGAGAGAAAGCACAAGCTGGGTGGGTCGGAGAGGCAGAGGGAGAAAGCAGATTCCCTGCTAATAAGCAAGGAACATGACGGGGGGCTTGATCCAAGACCTGAGCCAAGACAGATATGAGCCACCCAGGTACCCCTGTTCATTATTTCAAAAGAAAAACATATTCTTGGTTCCAACTGCAGACCAAGCAGCAAAGAGGAGGTGGAAGAGATTATGAACACAAGTGACAAAGGCAGCTAATTCTCTTCTTACTACCCATCTACTTCTCCCCTACACCTATTCACAACATTCATTAGGGTTTTGTGACTTGCAGACTAGTGATTTTCATTAAAAAATAAAGTCCTAGTTTACAAACAAAGCATTGTCCTTCAAAGTCCATTCCCTTGGGAAACTACTGATTATCAATAATATTGTTGCTGCTCTAAAAATGCCTGAAAATTTTTTGGAAACATCAAGCTAGTTTACAAGTTCTGTTAGAAAAAACCTATTTAAAAGCTTCTGCATTCTGCAACTACTGTCCAAAAAGTAAAATCAAATGAGCCAGCCCAGATGACTCTGATGAATACAATTCTTGCTAAAAGCCCCCAACATTATGTCTTGCCCAGTCTTCGAAAAAAGTAAATTATACTTCAATTAAAAAAGTTTCACTTACAACTGAGTGTTTAAAAAAAAAGAACAAATTTTATTTTACATAAATAAAGTGAAGATTAAAGAAAGAAAAAAAAAGAGCATCTCCAGAGGTGTTATTGTACCACTCCTTTTCCCACACAATTCATTTGGCTATATACATTTTTTATACATTTGTTAAAAAAAAATAACATTCATTACTTTATACAGTAGCCTCTCCCATACATGCAGTTTCACCTTCCAATTTCAGCTTCTGTGGTCAACCACAGTCCAGAAGCAGATGTTCCTCCCTTTGACAGTCAGGAGGTCAACAGCAGCCTAACACTATGGCTAGTACCTTCTGCCTGTATCATTCACCACACTTCATCTCATCACACAGGCATTTTATCATCTCACATCATCACAAGGGTGAATATAGCACAATGAGATTTTTAGAGAGAGAGACCACAGTAATTTTGTAGCTTAACTGTTCTAATTTATTATTATTGTGATTAATCTCTTACTGTGCACTTAATTTAGAAATTAAACTTTATCATAAGTATGCAGGCATGGGAAAAACACAATATATACAGAGTTCAGTACTATCCACAGTGTCAGGCATCCACCAGGGAGCCTCAGAACCACCAGGGAGCTTCAGAAACTATCCCTGAGGATAAGGGCCGGGGGAGGACTACTGTAGTCAAAAATCATATAAAAATATAATGACTATAATTTGGCAAATACACACTTTTTTACTGTATATCAATTATATCTGAGTAAAGCATAAAATTTAATTCTAAGTTTGCATCTTAGAAAAATGTAAATTAAAATAAATAACACCTATCAAATCAATAGTATAAAATGACATGAATTAAGGTAATTCAAGGGGCTTCAACTTTACCCCTTGAATTTTTAAGGGGATTTTATTAGGCAGATCTTTCTAGGCCAGAATTTAGGCCAAGAGAAGCCAAGGCTTCAAAATGAAATGAGGTGTTTGAGGACAACGACTATACAAAATGTGAAGTTCGAAGAAGGAGACTAAGAATCTCAGTATTACTCTGTAAGTCTAGGAAGCCATAGTATGTTTCTGAGCTGTTTTGAAAACATTGAACAAAGAGTAATGAGAGACACTCTGGTAGTATTATATGGAAACCAGAGGTTAAACTGATGTGGTGGCAGAAGGTACAGAAAGGGAAACAATTTAAAGGATTTGGTTACAGATATGAAGTCAGAACATTGAAATAAAACAAGGTACCTACCTGAGTAAGCTCATAGGCTCTGTAAGCCAAAAGCGATGTAATTCTATTGGCATTCTTTGACACATGACATTCATGCTTTGGTGTTGGGTCCAAAGCACTTTTATTTAATATAGATTCCAAACTTTTTACACCCATGGGGTCATATATACTCTTTATTTTACCCTAAAATAGACAAAACCTTTTAAGTTTAAGACTTAAAGTTTAAGACCTAAACTTAATTATGGACTATATATATAACATTATAGAACATAGATCACCTATGACAACAGTTCTTTCCTTTAATACCTGGTAACACTCAACACCTTTTATCAATGTTGAAGCAATAAAAAAGACAACCATGAAAAAAAAAAGTGCTGTTTGAATTTGCTTAACAAGGAAATAAAATTTTTATTTACAACACCATTCACTAGCCTAAGTGACATTACCAACATATTACTCTTTTCATTCTTTTCTTTGGAAGGGAAATCAAATAGATCAAAAATGGCAAACCACTCTCAAAAATATATTAAACTAAGCAAGCTCTGAATTTAATCAAACTCCTACTAAACACAGGGCCAACTAAAATCCAAATCAAATGTTGTCCTTGATATATAAAATGTAAATGTTAAAATTACCTTCATTATTTTAAAAATAACAACATCGCCCACTGCCCCAGCTTCCAAAGGATTAGCTTGTAATAAATCAGCATACCTAGAAAGATAGATACCTAGCAAAGAGGGAAAAATTAAAGAATTTGAGTAAGGGCACACATACACATACGCACACACAAATTCCGGTTTTAACCTAATGATGAAAGATAAAAGGTATGACATATTAAAAAAAAATAATAATGACAGTAAAGACAGCTGATATTTAACAAAGACAGAAAAAGCAAAAACAAAAAGAACCAGAAAAAAGCAAAAACAAAAAGAAACAGAAAAAAACCAAACAAACCCAAATTTCTCAAAATTACCAGGACTAGACAGACTTTAAGAAGAAAAAAAAAAGAGAGGTAATTTTTGATCAATTTGAAGTATGCAAAATCAGAAACAAAGGGCAAAACTAGTTTTACATTATAGAATCTGAAACTATCCTCTTCTAGGAACACAGCAAAGAATACATGAATTTAATTTTCAGGAATGCAGCAAAATTAAATAATGTATGTTCAAGTGGCAACTTAATAGTAGATAAATGGGAAAAAAAAAAAAAGATTACCCATGGAAGGACTGCCAAGAATTGTTATTTTGGACTGGCCCACCTGTAATCCTTTTTCACATATGCTTTGGACCTAAATAAACAAAACAGTTCATCTCACAATCATTACATTAAAAACATGAAAAGATAATTTGTAAACTTGCTCTAAATAAAACCCAAGCTTCTAAACTATGTAGGTTCTACATTAAGGAATTTTATATATATGACAGTTTATAACTAAATATCAATGTGAAACTGGCTTATGCTTCCAATGTAACCATAGCTAGAATCCATTTTCATTTATACTAGGTGTGACAGTTAGTCAAAATTCATGCCACTCACATATATAAACTTCCCTTTTAGAGAGAATTAGAACTGGCAAAATATTTAAATAAAAATTCCATCTAAACATCTTCAATTGAAGAAGAAAAAAATGGTTCCCAACACATTTAACAATATAAAAGATAATCTATTTTAATAAAGGGAAGTTTATTCATTATCAAGTACATCCTAAGAAAAGAAAACAGGTTTGGTCAGAGCATCTGAAAAGCAAATTTAAAGCAAAAGCACATTTGAAAAGTAAATCACATGACAATGAAATACCTTGCCCTACTAAATCATTTCTTCCATTTACACATCATATCATTTATACTAACTTATAAAATACCAGTTTATAATTATCAAGCGTATTCTTACATTGCAAAACTAGTAACTTACAAGGGAAACATGTTCAAATTGTTTACAAGTTCACTTACCTGGTATCGATCAACCATAAGAAATGCATAGGATTCTGAAAGTTCTTTATCTAAACGACCATCAAACTTCAGTTCTCTTCGCTTTTCTGTGAACTAAACAAAATTAAATCTATAAATTTAGATTTAACTCCTTAGTATGTGATTATGTCTTTCAAGCTAAGAGCTTCAGTAATTTTATTCCTAAGAAATCCAAAATATAACCAAAGTAGAAATTGTGTTTTCTCTCCTTGTGATTTCTGTGCTTCAATTTTTTTTCCTCATTCTAACTAGCTCTTTACAATCAAATAAGCATCTAATGTTTATCAATTTTAACTAAATTTCTATTAAAATTTTACCACATTCCAAATCTCCCACAGATTTTTTTTTTTAAAGATTTTATTTATTTATTTGACAGAGAGAAAGAGATCACAAGTAGGCAGAGAAAGGGGGAAGAAGGCTCCCTGCTGAGCAGAGAGCCCTATGTGGGGCTTGATCCCAGGACCCTGGGATCATGAGCTGAGCTGAAGGCAGAGGCTTTAACCCACTGAGCCACCCAAGCACCCCATTTCCCACAAATTTTTAAGTTCATGTTTTAGTTACCTTTGGATCTCTCAGTTTACTTAACATGATGAACTGCATACAGTAGGTGATTTAATAGATCTGCTGAATGACCAACTTTTGGACTATAAACTCAATTAGAACATGGAAAAGGTTTCATTTCTGTATAGTAATAGCCTCAATGCCAACTATGTAAGACAAGCTCCAGATGTATCGCCAGGATAAAAAAAGCGACTTTGTCTAAGTACAACTAAACTGCAAGTCACCCAAAATTGACTTTGACTTTTAGATACACGGAAACAGATACATATTCAAACTATGGAGCTCACATCTAACAGATTTATATGCAGTATTCAGGCCATTACTGATGTTCAGTAATATGATTAATCTATCATTAAATTTTCATTTAAAATTAATAAATAACCCCTTTCATACCATGAAACCACAACAAACTATCAAGGTTTTAATTTTCTTGGGGGAGCCAGTAACTTCAGATTCCCTCAAAACTCAATTCTGGTAGCACTGGGTTAACCAACACACAAAAATAAAGAATTAATAGTATTTCATGTGCCTTAGGGAACAATAAACACATAAAATATTGCTAAACATCTCATTTATATTACCTCAGAATTATGCATTCTGGCCTTTCCTAAAAATATTCTAAATATTAAAATATTCTAGATTTGGGGGCGCCTGGGTGGCTCAGTGGGTTAAAGCCTCTGCCTTCGGCTCAGGTCGTGATCCCGGGGTCCTGGGATCGAGCCCCGCATCGGGCTCTCTGCTCCGCAGGGAGCCTGCTTCCTCCTCTCTCTCTCCCTGCCTCTCTGCCTACCTGTGATCTCTGTCAAAAAAAAAAATAAATAAATAAAATAAAATATTCTAGATTTGTACATGAAACTTAATACTTTGTTTATACACTAAGAATTTCTACTAGTGATATTAAGAGAATTCTACTCCTAGTCAGTAATTGAGGAAAAAAATTAACATATCTTTAAAAAATACACATTTGATTTCACAAATTATCTTCCAACTGAGACATAATACAGATTATAAATTTCATTTAACAAGCACTTAAAAGAGCAAAGGGCCTTATAAATTTATAATTAAGCCAGTATACAGTAAGCTATTCCTATGCTTAAGATTAATTTTTATTAAGTTATTTTACATAATTGAACATTAATTTATCCAGATAAATAGTGATACATCAATATTTAGAAGAAAAAAAAACTTGTTCTCCTTTCCATAATTTGGCTTTCCTAAGAATAAGCATTTTTAAAGAAAAGGAACATAAACCAACTTCCAGGCTATTAACTGGTTCTAAAGAATCTTACAATAAGCACAATTTAAAACATACCTCCTTTTCCAAAAGTTCATTATGTATCAAGCAAGCACGTTTGTAGTTAAAATTTGTTACCGAGGTTGGTTCAAGGTAAGATGAATGGAGAATATTTAGAACATCTTCGAATTCTCGAGAGCCTGGAGTTAATGGCTGAAAAAGTGCTAAAACAACAAAAAAATTAATTTTAACATTATTCCATCTTAAATGTAGTCTCTTAAATTTTGTGGTTTTTATAGAACTTTTAAGAGAAGTTGAAAAAACAGCACCAAAGTTATCTTATTTTGTGATATTCAAAAGAGATACTTATTAATTCACTAAAGGAAAATTACAATCAGTTGTCTACATTAATGGACCAGTTTCTTCAGCAATGAGCATCTGTCATTACAGATGAAGACGAGGTTACAGTTTTCCAAACCTTAAGAATGCTACATTAGGCAAGCTAAATTGCTTTAAACTCTCACAAGAAAGAACCTCTACACATCCTCAACTTGTCTCCATTTCTATCTTATGTTACACTGAAATAGTATGTCTAGGACATTTCAGCAAACTAAATGTTTACAGCATAAATGAACACATAAAAACATTTAAGACACTTAGGTGTCCATAAAATTATTCTATTTTGTTTTTAGAACTAAAGTTAGAATAAAATATGCTAGATCCATTGGCTTCTTGTATTACCAACAAAGTAGTAGAACATTTGTTATGAAAACAGTAAAACAAAGATGTAGAGCTTTGGAGTCAAGGCTGGACACAAATATCAAATCTAGCATTTATTAGCTTTGTGGGAGAGTCTGGGTAATCAACCAAAAATAAGCTCAGTTCTCTCATCGATAAAGATCCCTAGTCAACCTAATAACCGCTAAATTCTACATTCCACACATGAGACAACACATGGAAAAACCTCTAAGCACAGCATCCAGTATAAGGACAATAAAATTGTTTATTCTCTCCCTCGTAAAACTATTCTACACCCCACTTAATTTTTAAAATACTTAAAGTCAAATATCCAATTTGTTCGATTACTGGTCGAATAATTTCAAATTTCCACTTCATGCATGAAATAGTTTAACTCACTAATAAATTTCAAAAGTCTAAACATATAAATGCTCCCTAAGCCAAAAAAGGAACCACTTATATTTCACTGTATATAGAAGTATCTATAGAACTTACTTAATACTATATTTACCTTAACTTCTTTTGAGATACTATTTCTCGACAGTCAATAAATGTCAGTCAAAATACTTTAAGGCTACTACTAAAAACAGTGTTCTGCTTATATATATTCTTAAAGATACTAGAGAGCAGCTAATAAACTGTTTACTATTTTTATATATAGCATTAAGCTTTAAAGGACATGATGTCAAATATCTATCCATACATCCATTTACCACACTGAGTATATATTATAAAAGTGTCTTTAAAAATGTAACATTCAATAATAAAATGTATATAAACAGTTCCTACTACTTTGGGATCCCACATTAAAGCAAAGATAAAGCCAACATACTTATGATGCAATAGACACTAACTAGGGATAAGCAGGGGGGAAAAAAATCACTCAAAAAACATACTATTAAATATAAAAATATGTCCTAAATATAAATTTGTAGATGAATATACTCAATAATCTATTGATTGTTAAGGTCCACAGGATCAAGAACTGTATCTGCTTTGTTCCTTACTCTATCATATGCCAATAGCTAGAAATGTGAGCACTGGCCCCCAAGTAAGTTGAATTAAAATTAAGTTAGTAAAGAAAATAAGAAAAACTTTGTCAAAGATTTTTTAAAAAACTGAATACAAATATATTCTACAACTACCGAAGTATCACTGCTATCATCTTAAGTCTTACAAATTCAACAATTAAGTAATATGTAAAACAAAATGAAAGCTTAAGAGAGGAAGAAATACAGCCTCATTCAAATCTGTTTTACAGAATGTGGTAGAAAAAAACATCTTTGTGACTGTTCCCAACTAAATTGGGAAAAACTTGACAATGGAAACAGCATGTGGAATAGTCTTTATAGGCTTTCACATCCAAAATGAGTTAAGTATGATTTTAAAAATTGGGTTTTATGAAGGTCTGATTTTTGTTTTTAACAAAGTGACTTCAGACATCTAAAATGCTCCCCCCTAAAGTACCATATGGCTTTAAACTTTTATGAAATTTTACATGCTTACATAAATTATTTTACTTTGTTAAGCTGTCCCAATACTACTTCCAGTATTGATCTAATCACAAATGAAAAAAATAAATTATATAAACTTATATAGAAGTTAACATTCCAATTCTCAGAGAAGTACTAAACAGTTTTTTTATTCCAAGGTATGTCCTAGAGTCATGTAAATGTACTCAAGTGGACTGACGGGCGGGGGAAACTATAGATGAAAATAGAGAAAAAAATGCGTATGTCCTAGGTATTTTATGTTTTAAATGACTCTTTTGGCTTTACTACTTAGGCCAGTTATAATTTTCCCCCCTCCCAGTCATCATTTCTACAAAAATAATTTAACTATTTTTAAGGATTTCAAGTCAATGTGCTGGTAATAGTTAGAAGTTTAACAAGTGTATGTTCTGAATGTACATTCTCTCACGGCCTATTTTATACTTAATAATCCTCAACACTGAACATCCTTTGGTCACTTCTCTTAAAGAGAACACATATGTATCATAATCTTAATTATGGGTCATTATCTGAGGCAGCAGTAAACAACCCTGCAATTAACCCAATGGGGAAAAGAACATTTTATACAGTAATTATTTCACTTAAAGTATCCAATATATTTTTCTCTGGATTCTGACAATTACTGAGTCCAATCACTAGCAGGTCATTATTACTATGCAGAGACTATACTAAGTGCTTTACATGCATTATCTCATTTAATCATTAAAAACCATACTATTAAATTCAATTATACCCATTTCACAAATGAACCTAACAGCTAACAGCTAATATGGCCCAATTGGTACATAGTTAATGAATAAACAGGGCAGGTAGGATGAAAATTCAGGCTGCCTAGCTCCAAATCTCGTATCCTGAGGTCTAAGTAAAAGTCAAGATTTATGTATGTATATACAAGAGCTGAAACTAATTACAGAGCTGGAAAAATTAAATTGTTTCCTCATTTTAGATCAAGAAATCATATAGAACACTTAGACACAAGAAATTAGGTGTGAAAGGAAAAGAACTTGACATCCAGGATTATGCTTTCTACCTCATGTGTCTTCTGTCAAATCTCTTTTCTCATTTCAATACATTTATCAGGACCAAAAGCCATCACACTTTTTTTTTTTTTTTTGGTTTATAAAGGTTAACAGAAGTAACAATAGTTCCTTCACACATTAAGAAACATATTGCTTATTTACAGGATTTCTATCAAATACATGTCAGACACATGGATAATGAGTTGACTTACATAATTCATAAGGCTTCCTTAATGACAAAATTGGTTATAGATGTTTTATGGAACTCAAAAGCAGATTTAGAAAGACATTAGGAAATTATAATTCAGACAAGGAAAATGACTGTATCACAGAATTAGAACCAGAATTCAGGTCTCCTGACTTCATATTATCCATACGATCACTATTTTTTTTTTTTTAAACTGGTAGCATACAAAACATACTCAATTTAATGTTCTCTTTAAGCAGTTGGAATGGACATATAATTTAGGTCACGAAACAGCTTGGTTCCTTAGTCAAAGGAACATTTCTTCCAATTACTTTTACCAATTTACTTAGCCATATATTAAGATGTGCATATGTAAAAAAACATATATACATGTATGTAAAAACAAGCTAACTTTTAAAATAAAAGACCACTGTTACTAAAACATATAAATAAAACAATGTGAACTACACATTCCAATTTAAAGTGATTCATGGAAGAAAAGGAAACAGCCAAAACTGGGCTCTGGATCATGTGTGTCTGTAATTCTCTGAATCTCTCTCTCTACTGGTACTGATTAAAAAACAACAAATATCCATGTTCTTCCCAGTAACTTACTTGAAAGGTTTTAAAAATCATTTTTCTTCAGTCTAATAAAATTGCTAGACATAATACCTTTGGAATGGAGGTTTCATCTCTAATCAAGATTGAACATACTGGGGTGCCTGGATGCCTCAGGTCATAATCCTGAGGTCCAGGGATCAACCCTAGCATAGGGCTCCCTGCTCAGTAGAAGTCTGCTTTTCCCTCTCCCTCTGCCCCTCCCTTACCCTCTGGTGCTCTAATAAAGAAAATCTTCAAATACATATACACACACATACATACATTTAAAATAGCGCAGAAAGGAAAAGAGAGACAAGTACAAATATGAAAACTGTTGACTTTTTCTGGCTTGGGGAATAAGTCAAAGAAAATTTTACTTCTATTACTTAAAACATAAACACACCGATCAAATGTTTTATATGGGTGACTAGATTCTGCCTATACTTCCCTGCTTATTTCTATATAGGGAAATCTATAGTACTTAGAATCCAATCATGCATATACAACTACTAAACAGCATGCAAATATCCTTAAAGGAGACTTTGCCCCAAAATCTTCAAAAAGACAACTGCAAATTTTGTGGGAAAAGATGGGTATCGGGGAGGAGAATTAGCCATTAATTCTGCTAGACTAGACCAGTATGGATGCGGGTATATGAGTAGTCAGTCTTGTGCCCCACAGAAAACATTAACCAATAAAACACTTTCCAGAGAGTGAATCATCACTATTTCATTCCCCAAAAACTTTGGAAGGAAAAATTATATCAAATTACCAATTTTAACTTGCTTTTAATGACTTAAAGTATTAATAGATTTTAAAGTAAAAAAAAAGGCAAGAGTGAAACATCGACTGACAAAATGCAATTGTACAATTTGGTTAAAGGTCGTAACAATGCCTCTTTACACTACAGAAAACAGCCCAGCCAATAAACACCACAACATATATCAAAGAGTAAATTTTACTCTTTCGGTCAATAGTTACATCACTTAATCTGTCACTACTGATTAAATGTGTTAATTTCATAATGAACGTTAAATTCTGAATCTCAAAATACCCCAGAGATGAAGATATACTAAATATTTCTAAACACAACAGAGATTAAAATTTTTTTTAATAGATCAGATCAAAAGCTAACAAAAAAAGACGACTTGCTACAGTTTGAGTAGCGGTAAGTACTGTACACCTAAGTTCAAATTCCAACTCCACCTTTTACTAGCTGTATGACCTCAAGCAAGTTAATTGACTTCTCATTACTTTGGTTTCCTCATCTGTAAAATGGGAATAATATTTACTACGCAGAATTGTTGAGATTTAGTTAGTATGTACAAAGTGCTTTAAACAATGCCTACAACTTACTAATAAGCACCATAAAGTGTTTGCCAATATTATTAGTTAGAACGGAGGTATTCTGGATGTTATGCTATTGTCAAGACCAAAAAAAAAAAGAACTTGAACTCAGCGAGTCATACTCACACAGTACTTAAGGTATCAAAAATAATCAAGTCATAATGTTAAATTTCACTGGAAAAGCATAGTTACAAGCACAGGTCTGCCATATTAAAATATGAATGCAAAAGAATTTTTGATGCTGAAAGGTTCAGAGGTATCTACTGAAAATGATCTACTATTCATAAGTGACTCACATGACCACAACTAAAATCTAGCCAAATCTGGTACACAGTGATACCTTTCAGGAGGTGATTTGGGGATGCAGTGTGAAACTAGCAGCACCTGCCAAATTATTTCTGATAAAGCATTTTTTTAAAATGATGGGAAAGTTCAATTTTCCTATTAAATTCTATCACCAAGCACTATCTACTTTCAGCTTGGACAGGATCAAGTTCATGGTGGTAAAATAGCTGCTTATTTAACTTTTAAAATCTCTAATTAAGTTGTTACTGCATCATTGAACAGCTGCTTACTGCATAAATTATTTTCACTAAACATGAAAAAAGTCTAGTGTGTTTTATAACCTCCCGGACAAGACAAAGGTTGACAACCTTTTGCTTCTAAGTGAAAACAGAAAACAAATTTTCCCCAAGGAGCATCAGACTCAGGGGAGAAAATTAGGTTTTAGATTTCCTAATTCCTAAATTATGTTCACTTTTAGTGTGTTCAAATAAAGCCTGTTTTACAGCAACCTCTGGATTTACCTAACTTAAAAAACCACATGTAAACACAATGCCTTTCAACATTTCCTGGTGACTTCTCTTGCCTCAAACCAAACTATGAGGATTTCTACAACATTCTGGTCCTATCAAAAGAGATGGTAAATCCATGGTTTAAGATGTACCATAAACCATACTCTTAGGCATTTAGAAGAAAAAAAAATTAAAAGACGAAAAAAATGGACTTCAAAGTTTTATTAAGCTAGGCACAAGAAAAAAAGCTCAATCTCCTACCTCCTTAACAGAGCCCACCTGAATGTACTTTCAACCTATTCTCTGCCAATTGGTAATTTAGGCTGAGCATCTGAATTTCCTCATATAGACTCTACCATTCATCTTAACTAAATAAACCAAAGAACTGACAGCCCTGACCTTTACAAGTATCCTCCTGAACTCTAAAATACATTAATTCACTTAATAAAAAGATATTTCTAGAAACATTCCTCATGCTAGCGGGCAAAGGTAACTTCATTTTTGTCAACATCGTTTCTCACACCAAGGATTTCCTTGGCTTTGTCATGGAAATAGAAATTAACAGTTTGACTTTATTTGTATCTTATGGGTAATAGGCTCTAACAATTTCAGTTGTGCAAATGGAGATGGGTAAGCAATGGAAAAAGGAAGCTCATGCTTAATTCAAGATTCTAAGTCTTTACACTAAGATTTAAATTACAAATTAAAAGTTTCTGCAAAAAAAAAAAAAAATCCTTTAATTTTCCAAAAAGTGAATCATGAAAAACTGAGCCACGCAGCAAAACAAAAAAGAAATTTTAAACTGACTAAATCCAGAATATCCTAAAATCACTGGATAGTCAAAAATAGTATAATAGAAAACGGTAATACTAATTTTGATCTCCATTAGAAATGCGTCATAATACAGCATTAAATTTTTAAAAAGGTAAGAGTAGTTCATGTAACTGTTCCTATATTGGTTCCACTATCTAGACTGGCCTTTTTAAAAAAATAAACCAAAACAAACCAAAAACAAAAACAAAAACAAAAAAAACCTGAAGTCTTCTCGTCTGCAAGATCAAGTTGGTGACTCTTGGGCATAAGCGAACTTCTATTTTTTTTCCACAGGGAAATTACTGCACCAAGAACCTACCTTCCCATTCTTCGGAAATACAAGAGAAAACATACTAAAGTTTGGATTTAAAGAGAAAGACCTATATAATCTAACGCTTCAAAAACAAGGGGAAAATTCTATATGGAAATGAGGTGTGATGGAAAATACCAGTGTGCATGGATCACATCTAATGGAGATTTCTAAACAAGAGGAGACGCTGACATCGAGCAAATTTCAAGTAGACAGAGCTGAAGAATTTCCAAAGGGAGAAGCACTTGTGGTCCTCTGAATGCAATGGCCTTGGAGAAAGCCCCAGAATCCATGGCCAAGGGCTATTTCCACAGTGAGACTTGTCAGAAGCATCCTTAGGAGGACACACCAGCTTCTGTGCCTTCAGGGGCTGGGAGGGAGGGGCGCCGAGCACCATCTTTCCTCTCTGGGAGCTGCAGCCTTACGGACAAGCTACTTCCAACTTCCACGGGGACAGGGGGAGCAGGGGAGCGTGGTTCCACCGCTTTCCTCTCGCACCAGGCGCAGCAGCTGGGTGGCCGTGGCAGTGAGGGGAGAGGCGGCTGGCGCTGCATGCGTGTTTACGTGTCCCGGATGGGTGTGGGAAGAAGAGACAGAGAGGTTCTAATGAAAAGATGGAGGGGAGAGAGAAAGAGGGGTTGGGGAGGAGGGGGAAGCACCACCTTTCTTTTCTCTGCTCTTCCTGGGGATCTGAAAACTCCTCCTAACGGGTCTTTCGGGCTCTTCGGGGCCTTTGAGGAGAGCGGCCGCGCCCGCCTCAGACGAGTCCTGAGGCTGCTCGTGGCTGACGCTCGGGGCGGCCGAGGCCGCAGCGGTTTCCTCAGGCCCGGCGCCGCCGCCGGGCTCCGCGATGCTGAGGCCGCCGCCGCCGCCATTTTGTGGGGAGGACTCAAGCTCCGGAAGCGCCTGCTTCATCTCGTCGTCTCCGCCGCCGCCACTTTCCCAGCTCGCGTCCGTCGGCGGAGAGGCCTCCGTCTCCCCAGCAGTCGCCATCGCGCCGGCGTGAGGAGCTCCGGGAAGCTTCTGCCGTCAAGGTCGGCGGGGGTGGGGGGAAGGGGCGGCGGGCCGGCCTCGCCACCGAGCTGCTCTCAGCCCACCCACCCCCTTCCCCCCGTGGCGGCTGGTCGCGGTCCCGACCCAGCAGCCTCTCGGGGGCCCCAAAGCTGGCGCCCCAACCCCGCCGCCCGGCCCCAGGAGCCGCTCCTCGCTCGGGCAGTTCTTCTGCCGGCCCCCGCCACTCAACGTGCTCGCGTCGGGGCCGAGAGGGGGCGGGCCCGCCGCGGGCCGCTCCGCCAATGGGGGTGCGGCGCCCGCCTCCGCGTGTGAGGATAGACGGCGCAGGGGGGGCGGAGCCTCGGGGCGACCGAGCCCGCCAAAAGGGGCGACGGCAACGCCCTGCTAATATCTCGACGCCGCGGACCGCTTCGGGGTGGACAGAGTTTAAGGCGAGCTGCAAATCCCGGGACCGCTCCTGGCCAGCGCTGCAGGGGAGGGAGGTGCGTCTGGACCGGTCCCGCGAGCCCAGGCGTCGCCTGTCGTAGTAAGATAACCTCTATCTCCGCGCACGAGTTTGCTCCTCCAAAAGAGGACTCAAGCAGTGGATGCCGGAGGAACTCAGCTCTGTGAAATATTCACGTGCATATGTGGGCCTGGAGAGAAGACAAGACAATGGATTACAGCGATAACAACCTGGAAGCCTCCGAGCCCCGCCATCTGCCTTTCCCACGGGATCTTGCATCTTTTCAATACATTCTCCCCGCGCCCTTTGACCTTCAAAGCTTAGAACCAGTGGCATGCTTCCAGCCCATAGTCAATACCTGGGATCCTTAAAAAGTGACTTCACAGCCTAGTGTTAACGGAATTTGGTTCTGGGGAACTTAAAGGGAGGGAGAAGGGGTTGCTGGCTTCTAGACTTTTTTCGTTTGATGTTTTGAGTTTTCCTGTATAAAAGAAGTCTAGAAGCTTACCGCCACATTAAAAGATACACAGCAGGTGGTCGGTCGCTCTCCCTTAAAACAATTTGTCAAGAGGAAGTCGTTTTAAATACTTGATGCTAACTAAATTGAAACTACTATCATGGGTTATCTTGAATACATACAGTATTCACGGGGTGCATTCTGTATGCCAGGCACTGGACAAAGCAGTATACATGCTATAATCTCCATTTAATCCTCACAACAACAGATATCAGGAAGATCTCTTATGCACAATTTAAATAAGTATTGCAAGACATTGAACAATTTAATAAAATCAGAATTTGAAACCAGATCTATTTAACTCCGACAGAGTACTTGCACTAAACTGCTTTTTCTAAAACTTAATCTTCACAGCAGGACTGCACCTTTAATGAATTTTGTGGATGAAGAAATGAGGATAGATATTTTGCTCAGTCTCCAAGCAGCAGGATCAGGACTGAGACCCAGATCTCCATTTTCAAATTCCAGCTGTCTCCCTAGGAGTTGACTGACCAAATCTATATAATTATAATAAAACCCTGGGCCTTACCACCTGGGTACTACTTGAAGAGCATTCCCCAAGGACAACAGGAAAGTCAGATTCCTATGTCCCATATTAAATAACATCTCAGCTAATATGGAAAAGCTAATCAAGCTTGGCCAATATATTAGCATCAGCTCTGTAAATCATAGAAAAGTGAGTTTCAAACAATCACTCCTTTTATTACATGGTTAATGTAAAAACCTTTTTAAATACTGATGAAAACACTAGGGGCTATGTTGAGACAAAACACTACAATATTTTAAGTTAAAAATAACCTTTTAAACTTGGGGAAAGAGACTTTACTTAATATAAAAGAGGCTACAGAAGATCAGAAACTCAGATGTTGAGTTCTCCAGATGGTAACTCTCTTTTTTGTTGGTTCATTAAAGGCATCCCTACAAGCTCATTTTTATAAGATTTAAAGATAAGTAAGCCCTAACTGAAGGCTGGTGCCATTATTCAACTAACAGGCTTTTGTCATTTGCTCAGCAAAAGCCAACTTTACCTGGAAAGTAGAAACCCTTAGGCTATGAATAAGGCAAAAACCCTTAGGCTATGAATAAGGCAAATAAGGTACCTAAAACTAGGCCAGAGAAACCATTTTTACAGAGACTGAATCTTAAATTTTGTGAGGACGAAATTCCGTTCTAAAACATTTATTTAAAAATAATTTTAATAAATTTATCATTATACCTTATAGGGTAGAAAAAAATCGGGAATCTCTAACATATAATTTTAACTATTCAGTTATAGATAGCAAAAAGTTTTAGGTTTAGTTGGATCACATTTTGAATATTCAATATTAAAGATATTTTTTAATTGCTTACTGGAAGCTAAGCACTGCTATGCACTGAGGATGTAATGGAAGCAAATGGACATGGCTACCTCCTTTGAGTTTACAGGTAAGTGGGGAATATATGTAAATTAGGATCTATGGTGATGGCTAAGCAGAGACAAAGAATCAACTACAAGAAAGGGATAGAGGGGGGCATAAATTTTCTAAATCCTACCTATCTCAGGAAAATGAACACAGTAAGACAGGCTATCCATATGTGTTTTTATATATGCATGTACATATACATATATGTTTATGTACACTAGACAGTATATATATTTGTTAGTGGTGGGGGAATGCAAGTGGTGGCGCCATTACAGATGTTCATGGTTCTGGAACAAGGGCTATCAAAGGTTAAAAGTATAAAACTTATGTTGTCCCCTACCCACAGGAATGAACAAAACAATAACACAAAGAACATTAGAGAACAATATGAGACAGTATATAATTAAATATCCAGGGACCATAATCACCTTTTAAAACTTTGAAACACAAAAAAACAACTCAGTTCAACTTCTCGTTTTAAAAATAGGGAAAGACAGTGGCCCAAGATCACACTGCCAGCTAATAAGAGTTAGCATTTATTGAGCACTTTCCATGTGTCAGGCACTGGTATAAAAGTTTTATATGTATTATCTCATTAATCCCCGCCCTCCCCGCAAAGTACCAATGCCATCTCTATTTTGCAGATGAACAAGCTGAATGGTTATTTAACTTTCCTAAGGTCATTTAGATCATAGTGGCAGAACTAAGATTCTAACCCAGGCAGTCTGCCTCCAAAGCCCATGCTCTTAATAACTGCTGTATGCTAACTTCTCTTCTAAGTGGTAAAATAAAGTCCAGAACTCAGTGCATTTTCCCCCATATAATTTCACCTCCCTTCCTCAAACAGTACTTTAAAAGACAGCTTATAAGTGGTATAGAGCACCTAGGTGGCTTGGTTGGTAAAGCATGTGCCTTTAGCTCAGGTCATGATCCCCAGGTCCTAGGATTCAGTCCCGCTTCAGACTCACTGCTCAGTGGGGAGCCTGCTTCTCCCTCTCCCCCCGCTGTTCCCCCTGCTTGTGCTTGCCCTCTCTCTCTCCTTCTCTCCCCCTCTGTCAAATAAATAAATAAAATCTTTTTTAAAAAGGACAGATTGTAAATGGTTTAACTTAACGATAAGTATCAGTATTACTGAAGGGTAAACCTGTGATCTAATAATTTTACTTCTAGAAATTTGTAGCACAGATATACTCATTCACATTCAAAATGTTTACTTAAATATATCTATTGCTGTTTATAATGGGGTAGCAAGCATTTGTAATAGCAAAGTATTTGACACAACCTAAATATCCACCAAATGGCATATATCCATCCACACAGTGGAATACTGTGCAGCCATAACAAAGAATGAAGCACTGGCACATGCTACAACATGGATGCAACTTGAAAACATTGTACTGAGTGAAAGAAGCCAGACACAAAAGGTCACATACTGTATCATATATCTATTAATATGGATGTTCAGAAGAGGTGAATCCATAGAAACAAAAAGCAGATTGTTGGTTACCAGAAGCTAGAAAGGAGGGAGGGTTATTCAGGGAATGAGGCTAGACTGCTAATGAGTATGGGATTTCTCTTTAGGGTGGTGAAAATATTCTGAAATTAGACATGATGATAGTTGTACAACTTTGTGCATATACTAACAATCACTGAATTATGCACTTTAAAAGGATGGATTTTGGGGTACCTGCCTGGCTCATTCCATGGAATATGTAACTCTTGATCTCAGGGTCATGGGTTCAAGTCCCCTGTTGGGCATAGAGCTTACTTTAACTTGTTTTTTTAAAAGGATGGATTTTGTGATGTATGAATTATATCTCAATGAAAAAATTAATAGAAGACCTACTAATTCCCTGAAGACAGAGACTCCAAGCAGCAGAGACTATCTCTCCCCAAACCCCCTACACCCCCAGCCCTGCCACTGGCTCAGATAAAGCAAACTGCCATGAATTCAATAGCTGCCAACAACTTGAAGACACTTAAAAGCAAATTCTTTCCTAGTGAGTCTCCAGGTGAGAATGAAGACCAGCTGACATGATTTCGGACTTGTGATACCCAGGCACAGAAACCAGCTAAGCTATGCCCAGACTCTGGCCTATAGAAAATATAGGATAATACAGGGATATTGTTTTATGCCACTTTATGGTAATTTGTGGTAATTTTCTGTTAAGTTTGTGGTAATTTGTTATGCAGCAAAATGAAACAGATACAGCTACAATATACTTGGTGTGTTCCAAGTGCTTTGCATATGTTAAGCTTGTTTAATTTTCACAACTTTATGAGGTGGGTACTCAAATGATTCCCATTTTGGGGGGATAAAGTAGCTCATTCTGTGTTTTTTAAAAAAAAAAAGGCAAGGTACAGAATAGGATGGATAGAATGTTAGCATTTGCACCAGGAAAGGGGAAATATGGTTAAGTATATGCACCTATTTGCATAAAATTTTTGTGTAAAGTTACATGAGTAACTAGCAACATTGGTGTCCTGTAGAAAGGGAACAGTCTCTGAAAGACAGAGATGGGCGAGACTTTACTCTATTCCCTTTCAGACTTTATTATTTTTTTGAAGATTTATTTATTTATTTGAGAGTGGGGAGGAGCAGAGGAAGAGGGAGAGAGAGTCTTAAGCAGACTCTGCGCTGAGAGCAGAGCCCAATGACGGGCTCTATCTCACAACCCTAGGATCATAACCTGTGCCAAAACCAAGGGTTGGACACTCAACCAATTGCACTACCCAGGTGCCCTTCTCCTTTTATACTTTAAGGCATATGAATACATCCCTTTAAAAAAAGAATGCATCCCTTACTTTAAAAAATTACTTTTTAAAAAGAAAGCTCAGAAGCTGTCATTGTCATTACTCAGTAGCTCATGCAAGATTAAAGCTAATATTTTAGTAATCATCCAATACAAAGCCAATACAAAGATTTTAGAAGGATCCCTATGTTTCAGTCTAGAGAATTATAAACTTACACATGATGATCAAAGCTATTAGGTAAGTAAATAGCTAGTTACGGGATTCACACGTAGTAAAAGAGAAGCATTAATAATAGTACTTCTGAAGTGAATGAAATCACTAAAAAGATTGGTAGTAACAAAATACTTTAACATTTGCAAAGCAATTTCATGTGCCTTTTTCAGGTAATAGATGTTACTCATGCTCACCCTTCAAGCTTATAGCTAAAATGTATTTATTTATTTATTTTTTTTACATTCCTTTTGAAAAGCAGCACTATGGAAGGATAATGAGAGCCAATCAACAAAACCACCACTAACATCCAATCCATAGAACTTTAAGGATCTTAGGGATTAATTAGTCTAGCCCATTCATTTTTATAAAGACAGTATTACAAGGCTACAACTCCATTGTCTACTCAGATTCATCAAAAAAATATGAAACTATCATTCCTTCCATTACACTTCAGATAAAACCACAATTCTATTTCCATGGAGTCCTCTTTCCCCAAAATACTTACTTACCCTGTTACTCATGGAGCAGTAAGTAAGTAAGTAAGTACTTATCCCAAGTAAGTAAGTAAGAAAGACCCTGTAGTTAGACAACAAACTTGTTGAAATTCATTCATGGCTGATGTCTGGAAGGAAAAACCTGCATGCAATGAAGAGAAGCCTCAGTTGAAGATAAGAATGTAATTAGGGATGAGCAAGTATGTAAGTATCCCTTCAGCTGCTGAGCTGACTCTGGTAGCCACAAATATCAACTAAACCCAGGAGTCAAGAGCTGTTATTAAGTTACTGCTTTTGTTTCATTTCTGAGTCAAACCCTTCTAAGGCTTCTATTAAATTTAACACTAATGGATAAATCTCACAGGCACAATGTTGAATGAAGTAAGTCCAGATAGAAGAATATGTTACAGTATGATTCCATTTATATGAAGTTCGAGAAAAGGCAAGAAAAATCGATGGTGATAAAAGAACGGTGGTTTCTTTCTGTGCATCTGGGAGAGGGTGTGACTCAAACGGGACATGAAGAACTTTCTGGAATGATGGAATTGTTCTGTGTCTTGATCTGGGTGGTTGTTACACAATGTATACATATGTAAATATTATTAGACTATACATTTTACAGTTGTGCATTTTACCCTACGATGTTATTCTTTAATTAAATAATAACAATAACAACAACAACAAAACCAAACTCTTCTGAGGGTTCTCATTACTCAAGGGGTAAAGATAAGAATTCTTCACAGGGCCCATATAGTCTTGATGATTCTGACTCTTCCATCTGCATTCCTCTTCCCTAAGCCCTCTTCAGTGCTTCCGCAGTCTGGCACACTTGCTAAGCTCCCCTGGCCACATGATCAACTTTAGCACATGTTGTTTCCACAGTGTGGTATGCCACCCTCTTCCCCATTAGCACTGTACTTCCTCTGGCTCAAGCTTCCCTTCCTTGTATGAGCTTTCTTGATCATCTAGGTTGGGTTCCCCTGTTTGGTGCTTTCATAGAAACTTGTTTCTTGCACCCAGTTTATTTCTCACTTCCTTCAAATACCACATTTATGGGATTATTTAATCCAATCTGTCTCTCCCAATAGTCTATAGTCCACTCCATGGGCTGAAGGGCAATATCTGGGTTTGCTTACCATAATATTCTGAGGGCTTGGCACAGTGCCTGATATATAGTAGGTGTTTACCAGCTATTTTTTTTTTTAAAGATCTTATTTATTTATTTACAGACAGAGATCACAAGCAGGCAGAGAGGCAGGCAGAGAGAGAGAGGGAATCAGGCTCCCTGCTGAGTAGAGAGCCCGATGCAGGGCTTGATCCCAGGACCCTGAGATCATGACCTGAGCCAAAGGCAGAGGCTCAACCCACTGAGCCACCCAGGCACCCTATACCAGGTATGTTTTGACTACTCAGGATAAAGAGAGTGGCATCTGGCATTTTCTGGCTAGAAAATAGCTAATATCTCACATAACCCAATTTGGATTTACCCCATTAAGTGTGAACTGGTATATCTTGCTTTATGCCACCTGGATACATTGTATGAGAATCTGAATTTACTGAAAATATAAGCTAGGTTATGTCTAACAAATGCCCTTTAAATTATCTATACAAATTCAAACAGTATCTTGTATTGCATTTGAGAAGACAGAAGAACTTTATGTGCCAAATCCAGAAATAGTTGAAATCAAAAGGATTTAACAGTTGGAAGTGATTGTTGTGTCATATCAGCTGACAGACCCATAGAGACCTCATTATAAAATCATTTATACGTAGGATGCGTGGGTGGCTCCCTCAGTTAAGTGTCTCCGTTAGGCTCAGGTCATGATCCTGGGGTCCTGGGATCAAGTCCCATATTGGGTTCCTTGCTCAGTGGGGAGTCTGCTTCTCCCTCTGCCCCTCCCCCTGCTTGTGCTCTCTCTCTCTCTTGCTCTCTCAAATAAATAAATAAATAAATAAATAAAATATTTAAAAATAATCATCTATACCACTGCCACTTCCACTTGAAGAAAGACCTCAGATTTATACTAACTTTGCATTGCAGATTTCTTTAAGAAGGAGAATGGTGTCAAGGAAAAGAGTCACACAAAGAGAAGAAAAAAATGTTTAAGAGGAAGTGGTATACTGCAAAAGTGCAAGCAGTGGTGAAAAGTGTGGAAAAGAATTCGAGATAAAAATCTTTGTTTTGGGGGCACTTGGGTGGCCCAATGGGTTAAAGTTTCTGCTTTTGGCTCAGGTCATGATCTCAGGGTCCTGGGACTGAGCGCCTCATTGGGCTCCTCTGCTCGGCAGGGAGCCTGCTTCCCTTCCTCTCTCTCTGCCTACTTGTGATCTATGTCTGTCAAGTAAATAAATAAAATCTTTAAAAAAAATCTTTGTTTTTATACTTTCTATAATAAAGGAAGGCAAAAGAACATCGTGTAGGAATTCATGTTTTCAGAATAAAACCCATCTCGCTACTCAATGTGGAAGACTGAATAAATTGGAAGTAAAGGTGTAATAATACAGAGAGAACATTTGAAAAACTCTTTACATTTACCAAATGCTTCATTCATTCATTCATTCTCTCAACATATTCTTCTTGGGACCCTGTCTGCTACCAGGCCCTAAGCTGGGCTTCTGGGTGTAGGGCTGAAGACCAAGCAGATCTATCCTGACCCTCAGTTTAGCATCTGGAGTTTCCCATGACCTCATTTCATCTTCACAGAGGTTGTCAGAGAAACTTTGCCACTTTGGGCAGAGGAGGAATGGTGACTTAATTGTTTTGCTGATGGAAACACCACCAAGAAGTGTTGGAGCAGGACCCAAATTTGCATCTCCTAACTCCAATATCAGGTGTTGCAACCTCATAAAATCAACGTGATTGTTGGCCTCTGGGATCTCTAGTTTGTGAATCAAAGCTCTCAAGAGAAATAAGGAGACACAATGAAGGTCAAGCACTATTGCATTTCAGTCCCTCTCCACCTGTGGCCTTTCTTTCTCTTCTCTTGGTTGTCTCTCTTTTCTTCTGGTGCAGTAGGAAACTTTCCACCAAATCCCTTACAGATACAAGCTTCTTTCATTTTCACTTGTTTCTTAAAAAAAAAAAAAAAAAAAGTTTATTTATTTGAGAGTGAGAGAGAGTATGAGCAGGAGGGGCAAAGGAAGAAGAAGAGAGAATGGGCCTGACACAGGGCTTGATCTCACAACCCTGAGATGATGACCTGACCAAGAAACCAAGAGTCAGACACCTTAATCAACTGCACCACCCAGGTGCCTGCATTTATATTTGTTGCTAACAGCACCTACAGATTTGTAGATTTTTTTTTCTTTTTTCCTTTTAAAAAATTTATTTATTTATTCATTTATTAACACATAATGTATTATTTGTTTCAGGGGTACAGGTCTGTGAATCATTAATCTTACACAATTCACAGCGCTTACCATAGCACATACCCTCCCCAGTGTCCACTACTCAGGCACCCCATCCCTCCCCTGCTACACCTCAGCAACCCTCAGTTTGTTTCCTGAGATTAAGAGTGTCTTATGATTTGGTTCCATTTCTGGTTTTGTCTTGTTTCATTTTTCCCCTCCCTTCTCCTATGATCTCTGTCTTGCTTCTCAAATTCCTCATACCAGTGAGATCATACAATAATTGATTTTCTCTGTTTGACTTATTTCACTAGCATAATACCCTCTAGGTCCATCCACATCATTGCAAATGGCAATATTTTGGTTTTTGATGGCTGCATAATATACATACATATATAATATTCCATTATATATATATATATACACACACATGCATAATGGTATATATAATGGTATATATAATGGTATATATAATATTCCATTTTATATATATATATATATATACACACACACATAATGGTATATTATGCAGCCATCAAAAACCAAAATATTGCCATTTGCAATGATGCAATATATATATATATACACCACACATCTTCTTTATCACATGCACACCACATCTTCCTTATCCATTCATCTGTTGATGGACATCTAGGCTCTTTCCATAGTTTGGCTATTATAGTCATTGCTGCTATAAATATTGGGGTACATGTGCTCCTTCAGATCACTACATTTGTATCTTTGGGGTAAAGACTGTAGATGGTTTTTAAGCAGAAGCCAATCACTCATCCAGTTTCCTTAACTGACCAAAAACTGAACCAAGAGCCTTCCCTTTTACATCACATTACTCAAGTTTTTGCTGTATTCTTTGGTGCTTCTTACAATACAGATTTGTATTCAGACTGACTTTAACGTTGGACATTTTCTCCCCAACTCATAAAAGCCTAGTAATAAAAGATGTATTTGACAGGACTTTTTGCTACATGGTAAATACAGATTTTAAAAGAACATTATTGGGGTGCTGGGTGGCTCAGTTTGTTGAGCCTCTGACTCTTGGTTTCAGCTCAGGTCATGATCTCAAGGTTGTGAGATTGAGCCCTATATGGGTCGCACGCTCAGCACAGAATCTGCTGGAGTTTCTTCCCTCCCCAACTGCCCCTCCCATTGCATGTATGTGTGTGTGCATACACACACACACTCTCTCCAGTAAATAAACAAATAAACATTATTAGCAAATGTCCATCAACTGATGAATGGATGAACAAAACATGGGATTCTCTGTACAACAGAATACAAAGGAATGAAGAGCTGGTATGTGCAACATAGATGAACCTTGAAAACTATGCTGACAGAATTCAGTCACAAAAGTCTGCATTTGGATTGATTCTGTTTCTGTGAAATGGCTGGTATAGGGAAATCTATAGAGACAGAAAGAACATTTGTGGTTACCAAGAGCTGGGGGCATGGGTGGATTTAGGGGTGAAGGCTTAAAGGCAGGGTTTCTTTTTAGGATGATGAAAATGTTCTAAAATTAAATGTGGCGATTATACTAAAGACTGAATTGCATGCTTTAATAATTCAGTGGGATGTGAATGATATAAAAACTGTTGTTTTTTCTTTTTAGGGGAATTGACAAAGTGGTCCACTAATAACTTGGGGGAAATACCTTTTCAGTCTGATGATGTAGGAAGTTCTTTTGCCCTCCAACCAGTACTTATATCTGTGTTGACTATGTTAAGATAACTGAATAAACAATTTTCTGTTTTCTCTTCAAAGAAAGTGAACAAACCCTAGATTCCACCAATATAACAGCAGCATAATGCAGATATAACAGCTAGGATACAGTCTGGGTCAATGAAGGCAGCTATAATTGATATCTATACCCTATTTTTGTCTATATTCAGCCATTATAATATGTGCATAAATAAGCAGCAAAAGTGCTAGCTGTGTCTTTTCTTGTTATTTATATTTTAAAATTTTTTATGAAAGGTAACTAATTTTAACCTCTATAAAAAGAATATTAAACAAAAGTCCTTGTGAATTATCAATATAAAATATTTCAGATTATTTGCCCTCCAAAATCCATTTCAACTATTTAACATAAAAGTTTGCTTATTGTTTGGCTTTAAATACCTTAATTTAAAAAATCCTGTTCCATAATATCCCCAAACACACACACACACAAAAACATGTTTATCCCAATTATTCTTCCATTTAATGTAAAAAAATTCCTGGCCAGAAGAGATTTGCAAAATTAGAACTTTATAAAAAATATGACCTAGAGTTGTAGTACCCCCCCAGTGGCTCTGAAAAGATAGGCAACTACTTATTATAAGTTTGCCTCTAAGAAGTCTTCAGGGAACTAGCCAAGTTTAAATAGGGTAATTGGTAGGTCTATGGTTGCAATTTACATAAATTATAGAAACATAACACCAGACATTTATCTAATTGAAGAAAATGTGGTGTTCAGTTACTTATCCAGAGGGATCCTACTTGTGGTTTGTGCCATTTGGTGATCAGTCCATTCTCCTGAGACTCTAAATGTGTTTCTCTGGGAACAACATATGGTAATAATGTTTCAAAATTCATTTTGTTTTACTTTGCAAAAGCTCATACAAATAGTATGAAAATACTATTCATATATATTTTTTAGTAAAAATAGCATTAAAATAATATAATGCCTTAATTTCTTTTTTTTAAAAGATTTTATTTATTTATTTGACAGACAGAGATCACAAGTAGGCAGAGAGGCAGGCAGAGAGAGAGGAGGAAGCAGGCTCCCTGCTGAGCAGAGAGCCCGATGCGGGGCTCGATCCCAGAT